>NC_073693.1:7671040-7919083 GCF_029784155.1 Uranotaenia lowii | reverse complement strand
TGTGCCGAAAAGGAATCCAAAACCGTTTAATACTTTTAAATCCCAAAAGATACCTATTTGGCGGAGTATAACGAGTTCGGACATCTTTTAATATTAATGTTGTCATATGGATTTATTTTGTAGTTGAAGAATTTACATATACAAATGAACCAATTTTTAGTGAATTCATTGTTTATACGTCGAAACTTATTTTAATCCCGAATTAAAATGTGCTTTGGTTTATCCAGTATTTTTTGCACCTGAAGCTCTTATGATAGAAATCATACATTTAAAGTTATCCAAAATGATTTTTTCGAATAATACTAGGAAATAGGTTGGATTATTCGGGATATTCAATAAACCCAACTTTCTCCGTTGCTCGGCATTACAAATTCTACCTTCCCAAATACATTATTCCCCTTACAAAATCGGATTGAAAGCGAAAATCCAATGAGCAAATAAACCCTTCGGGCTAAAGCAGCCGCCGCAAAACTCGCAACTTATAAGCTTTCAAACTTATGGCATAGCTACTGTTTTGATTAATTTCTGAAAGAATTTGGTCGTCGTCTTCGCTTGTCGACGGGACGGCGGCTGTCATCGTTCCGGGTACTGTTATTGTTTAGTCTCGGGCAAATGGATGAGGCTTTTAGCAACAGACAAAATGCGCGTAGAAAAGTTAAGAATAGCCCGGTTAAGTCTGAATGAATCGGCCGGGCCGGGTTCGAGGAATCGGAAACACCAAACAACTAGAAGAGAGAGGCTCAACGGACCAGTCAATGTTGTTCTGTTTCTGATGGTGGTGCCCTTATTTGGGTTAATGTTTTACGTTTTGATGGCGACTGGGGTTGCACTTGGGGCATCTTTCAGGCAACCGAACGTGGAGCTGAATGAATGGGCCCCTAATTAAGTTGTGAATGAATGCTGTGAATAGGTCTCGCCTATGTGTGTTTAGTACAACCAAACCCATTAGTGCGGCTCGAAATTGGACATTTCGAGCGTCCTTTAGTACACAGTTTGGTGCGTAAGTTTTATGTTCCTCGATTTTTCTATTGATAGATTTGATCTCATCAAAAGCAAGCTCGAAGTTGTGTGTGTGCTTATTTTAAAAACAAGTCTTCCCATTGCGTACAAAATTTGCTCGTGTACGCAATAGAGGTCCGAATTGAGGTTGGTTGGAGCTTAACAAACCCAGGGCTGATTGAGCTGAGCTTCTTTTCCACGAACTCTATCTCTTCGCTATAAAACTAACGCTTGATGATGATGCTTTTCCATGAAGCGGAAGTTAATTGGAGAGACCTTCGGTTCTCGTTTGGCACACCTGGAGTGGAATCGTCGTAAACACTTTGGTGTTAAGCACCCATTTTCACAGTTTATTTTCTCGAAAATAATGTGCATGGGGCTCGTTTTTTCGAGGACTGAAAAAAACTGCCCCATCAACCAGATCAAATAAACCGCCCCAAGTCAACACCACACATTATCCTACAATAGTCTGATGATGGGGGCTCTCATGGGAGTCTAGACACGCACTGGTTGTTTCATGGGGAAGTGCGAACAGTTTTAGCCCCAGCGTAATAACTACTAAGCAAATAACAGGTCCTGGCTCGGTCGGGTAGAAAAGACGATATCAAACCGTTTACGACACACGTGATTCGGTTCACTCAGTCATTAACGTCTGCCAAGTTCTTTGATTTTATGGTGGCTCTCCGTCCGTCAGCAGCCTAACGGAGGCTTTCTGCTGCTCGTAATTAGTAGAACATTTGGCAAATATTTCCGCCTAAAAAGGTGGATCAAAATTGAGTTGACAGAACGCGTTACTGCTGGTGAGGTGTAAATTTTGGTATTAAAATTTCGTTTTAGCCGATACGACGGTCGCCATACTCGTCAATTTGCAATTACGAAAACGACTTCAGAGTGTTCTGCAATTTAAAGCTACTTCGTCGATGATAAAAAAATAGACCCTTCAGAAGACCCTTCAGAAGACCCTTCAGAAAACCCTTCAGAAAACCCTTCAGAAGACCCTTCAGAAGACCCTTCAACAGACCCTTCAGAAGACCCTTCAGAAGACCCTTCAGAAGACCCTTCAGAAGACCCTTCAGAAGACCCTTCAGAAGACCCTTCAGAAGACCCTTCAGAAGACCCTTCAGAAGACCCTTCAGAAGACCCTTCAGAAGACCCTTCAGAAGACCCTTCAGAAGACCCTTCAGAAGACCCTTCAGAAGACCCTTCAGAAGACCCTTCAGAAGACCCTTCAGAAGACCCTTCAGAAGACCCTTCAGAAGACCCTTCAGAAGACCCTTCAGAAGACCCTTCAGAAGACCCTTCAGAAGACCCTTCAGAAGACCCTTCAGAAGACCCTTCAGAAGACCCTTCAGAAGACCCTTCAGAAGACCCTTCAGAAGACCCTTCAGAAGACCCTTCAGAAGACCCTTCAGAAGACCCTTCAGAAGACCCTTCAGAAGACCCTTCAGAAGACCCTTCAGAAGACCCTTCAGAAGACCCTTCAGAAGACCCTTCAGAAGACCCTTCAGAAGACCCTTCAGAAGACCCTTCAGAAGACCCTTCAGAAGACCCTTCAGAAGACCCTTCAGAAGACCCTTCAGAAGACCCTTCAGAAGACCCTTCAGAAGACCCTTCAGAAGACCCTTCAGAAGACCCTTCAGAAGACCCTTCAGAAGACCCTTCAGAAGACCCTTCAGAAGACCCTTCAGAAGACCCTTCAGAAGACCCTTCAGAAGACCCTTCAGAAGACCCTTCAGAAGACCCTTCAGAAGACCCTTCAGAAGACCCTTCAGAAGACCCTTCAGAAGACCCTTCAGAAGACCCTTCAGAAGACCCTTCAGAAGACCCTTCAGAAGACCCTTCAGAAGACCCTTCAGAAGACCCTTCAGAAGACCCTTCAGAAGACCCTTCAGAAGACCCTTCAGAAGACCCTTCAGAAGACCCTTCAGAAGACCCTTCAGAAGACCCTTCAGCTGAAAACATAAAGCCATATTCAATATAGAAATGAATCTAAAATCCCCAACCGTCCAGGGAAATCAAATGAAGATCCTACAAACCCACTTCAAATTTAAGGTAAAAATCAATTGAATGCTACCGACTGAATTAAATAAACAATAATTTGAAAAATTTCGTTAAATCCCATCAGACTGTCGGCTCATCGTTGTAAAGCCTACACGCGTTCTTTTCTCCGGTAGTCTAGCCTGAAATGTGAAAGTGCCTCCACTTTTTTCCATTGAATTTGAGCTCCAGACAACCATGTATGTGGGGAACGCAAAATATCCGAATCCAATCAAAATCCAATCCGGAACAGATGAGCGGCACGTTTTCCGGAGAACTAGGATCTGGAAACATTCCCCGCACATTATACTACATGTAGATACGAACTTATTTCTGATGGATGAAGGATGATGATGGCGTTCCGCACGGATTTCCAAAACTCACACGTACGAACACATGTATGGTTAATGTACCATCGCTCAGAAAGTGGTTGAAGGGGGGTTTTGGAAGGAAAAATGTGGGAAAAAGACCCACGAATATGCCGCGAATCGGATGGGTCCGTCGTAGATTTTATCGGCAATCATCAATCACGAATCATCGGAATCGAAAGTGTAGAAAGAAAGTTGATGGAACGGACTGACTGGAAAAGGCCTAAACGTTATAGTACCCCCTTACTTTTGGATGTTCGAGCGACGGATGTACGGTAAAATGGGAAAATGTCGCCATAACGACTGTCTTCTTATGAATGGATGCGAAACCCATTCAGAGACCTTAAACCATCACCGAGAGTGGTGCGACACTTTCGATTTCGAAGGGTACCCCGAATCGTTCTTCGGAAACATTCCACCGGGACCGGACTGGAGTGTTTCGTCCAAAAAAAAAGGGACAATCTTCAATTTATCGCCACGGCACAGATGACCGATAAAAAGGCCGAGCCTCAACAATTTCCCATACGTTTCCCGGACCAATAAAATAGATGCCTTATGTATGTTAAGTAGACGAAGAGAAGCAAATGACATATCTTCCTTCACACTTTTTAACGATAATTTGATGAGCAAATATTAGCTTGCCATCAGCCAGCAGCGAGCGAACAAGCTTCTTTCCTTCGGGGCTGATTCGACGAAGAAGTTTATTCCATTCCGTCCAAATGGGAGAAAGATGATGATTGTCTTCGCGCTTCTTCCTTGGAGAGTGTTGGAGCATGATTTATACGGAAAGTGATAGGAAACTGACATAAGCGACTGTTTGAAGACACGATAAAGGCTAAGAGGTGCCAGCGGGACGCGGGACGCAAATAAATGTCACCTTCAGTGAAGGACCTAAGCCGACCGGTACAAGATAGCTGCGCTTCATTCTGTGATAGCTGGCAATGGGCACCGGAAGTGGTTCTGTTTGTTTGTTTATCTTCTCGAAATTCCAATCTTTTAGGAATTTAGATATGCACACATGAATTTCCATACATCTTTGCAGAAGTAGACTGAGTCGATTTGGGGTCATTTTTGAAATTCTCAAACCATGGGATCTTAAAAGGTTTGATTTGGTCCAAAACCCAACCATGATTTTTGAAGAATTTTTAAGTACCGTTCATATGAGTAAATTTTCACTTTTAGGATTGTGTGGAATATTAAAAATATAGTTCTGAAAAATTTACATATTTTTTTTCTTCTGTGGAACCGAGCTTGCTAACGGTTTTTGTGCCAATTTGTAAATTCTTTATACAAAATTTTCCGCTGAACAACTTTGTCGAAAAGCGCAACTTCGTATTTGAGCAGACCGAAAAGTTATTAGCTAATGAGTGGGATTATGTCTTTTAGCATTGGAAAACAATCAATTCAACTGACATCATTGCTTGTGCCTAGCAAGGTATTGTATGGCTACTTTTCAAGCTACACTGAACCCAAATTCACTCTTAAAATACACATGATTTTTCACTTAAAAACAAGGATCCAGTGATTTTCTTCCATTCAAGTGCGACATATACATTTTACTTGGCAGTCACTTAAATTTCAAGTGAATTCATCCATATTCACTTCAGTCGTCACTTGAATTTGAAGTGAGAAAAAATATTCACTTCCCCATCACTTGAATTTCAAGTGAATGTCGGGTTGTAATTGTGTTTATTTTCAGAGTTTAATTGGATTTGGATTTTCCCAATTCTTTAATAGGCGATTTTGGCGGTAGTTTGTGTTAAACATGATGTGAGAAAAAGTTATTTAAAGGTGTTATCATGTTTCAGCTTGTGGGTTGAACTGGACAGATTTTCTGGTTTGCAGCAGGGAAGATTTAGAAGTAGCGCTATCCGCAGTAACCGATCTGCCTTGGGATTACGATGGAATTTTCCAACCAATAAATTTATGGCGAAAGCGTAATGTAAGTATTTGAAATCGAAGTGCTGTTCTATAAATGTTATTTTATTTAAAAACGCGAGAGATAATTACCTAGAAACTTACTTAGAAATTCAGATAAATTTCACTCGTACGTCATAGTGTAATTCACTTGACCGGTCACTTAAGTTAATTCACTTGACCCATCACTTAAATTTTTTTTTTTTTTTTAATATGTCTTTATTAGTCTTTTAATCATTACATTTAAGTTACATTATTAAAGTTAAATTAAAGTGTTCAGATCAATTATGATCAGTTCAACTCTTTGATACAGTTAATATTAAACATTGTTCATTTGATTTAAATTTGCTTTAGCAATAAATAATTTGATTTATAGGAGAATATCCTGTTAAGCAAAAAAAAAAAGATGTATAAACTTAATCCTAAATCCTAAAAACTAACTTAATTGTAAAGAGAACGAATTTCTGCGATGGAAGACTGCATCGATTTGCCTCTGAAGTTGGAGATGATTTTGTTGGCCATTTCTTCGATAGATTCAATGCCTGCAATCCGATGAAGATCTTCGGTGCTGTGCCAAGGTGGAAGCCGCAAAATCATTTTCAGAACCTTGTTCTGAATCCTCTGGATGGCTTTCTTCCTCGTCGCGCAGCAGCTAGACCAAATCGGAACTGCATACATTATCGCTGGTCGAAAGACCTGTTTGTAGATCAACATCTTGTTTCGCAGACACAACCTGGATTTCCTGTTGATGAGAGAATAAAGAGATTTAGTGTATTTATTACATTTAGATTGAATATCTTCAATGTGATTTTTAAAAGTAAGATTCCGATCAAGTGTGAGTCCCAAGTACTTCACGTGATCAGACCATTCTAATGAAACCCCATTAAAAGTTATGGAATGATTTTCATTAGGTTTTAAAAAATTTGCTCTTGGCTTATGGGGAAATAAAATAAGTTGAGTTTTGGAAGCGTTAGGAGAAATTTTCCACATTTTCAAGTAATTCAAAAAGGAATTTAAATTTTGTTGCAATCTACTGCGTATCACCCGTAAATTTCGACCTTTGGCTGAAAGCAAAGTATCATCAGCAAATAATCTTCTACCTTTTCCTTCTGGTACATCAGGAAGATCAGAAGTAAAAATATTGTATAAAATTGGCCCAAGTATACTGCCCTGAGCTCTAATGGGAGTCCTTTCAGAGCATGAATTTTGATAGCTTACTTGTAAGGTTCGGCTAGTCAAATAATTTTTAATAATTTTGGTGAGATATACAGGAAAATCAAATCGAGCTAATTTAGCTACTAAACCTTTGTGCCAAACACTGTCAAAAGCTTTTTCAATATCAAGAAGAGCAACACCAGTTGAATAACCCTCAGATTTGCTAGCGTTAATCATATTAGTTACACTCAAAAGTTGATGTGTAGTAGAATGTCCATGACGAAAACCAAATTGTTCATCAGGGAAAATAGAATTCTGATTAATGTGAATCATCATTCTATTCAAAATAACTCTCTCAAATAGTTTACTTAAAGAAGGAAGCAAACTAATTGGTCGATAACTTGAAGGCTCTGAAGCACTTTTTCCAGGTTTCAAAATTGGAGTTACTTTGGCATTTTTCCATTTATTGGGAAAATGAGCCAAGTGAAAACATTTATTGAAGATTTTAACTAAAAAATTTAAAGTGCTTTCAGGCAACTTTTTAATAAGAATATAGAAAATCCCATCTTCCCCCGGGGCTTTCATATTTTTAAATTTTTTGAAAATCAATTTAAGTTCATCAATATTAGTCTCACAAGAACTTTCAAATACAATTTGCTTAGAAAGAATATCATCAAATTCTAGGGAAATTTGAGCATCAATTGGACTTACAACGTTTAAATTAAAATCATGAGCAGACTCAAATTGTTGGGCTAATTTTTGAGCTTTTTCTGAATCAGTTAAAAGAAGTTTATCCCCATCTTTCAAAGTAGGAATTGGCTTCTGGGGCTTTTTCAGAATTTTAGTTAATTTCCAAAATGGCTTTGAGTAGGGTTTTATGTCCTTTACTGCTTTAGCAAAATTTTCATTACGAATGAAATTTAAACGACGTTTGATCTCTTTTTGAAGGTCGCAATAAATAAATTTTAAATAAGGATCCCTAGTACGTTGATATTGGCGTCGACGAATGTTTTTCAGTCGTATCAAAAACTGAAGATCATCATCAATTAAAGGTTGATTAAATTTATGTTTAACTTTAGGTATTGAAGCGGCTCTAGCATTGACTATTGAAGTTGTCAAATTTTCTATAGCCAAATCAATATCTTCTATTGAATTCAGTGGAACGTTTACATCTAAATTACGTTCAATAAAATTCATATATCGCTCCCAGTTAGCCTTTTGAAAATTAAAAGTTGATTTTAAAGGGTTTTCAATGGGACTTTGGGATAAAGAGAAAGTTACTGGAAGGTGGTCTGAATCGAGGTCCGCATGAGTAACTAATTGACTACAATGCTCGCCTAAATCCGTTAGAACCAAATCAATTGTGGAGGGATTTCTAATTGAAGAAAAACAAGTATGCCCATTAGGATATTCAACAGTATAATAACCTGCAGAGCAATCATTAAACAAAATATTCCCATTAGAATTTGATGAAATATTATGCCAAGATCGGTGTTTTGCATTAAAGTCACCAATAATAAAAAATTTAGATTTATTCCTGGTGAGTTTTTGTAAATCTCCCTTCAAAAAATTTTTCTGTTCACCGCTGCATTGAAAAGGCAAGTATGCGGCAACAATTATAATTTTCCCCATAGAAGTTTCTAATTCAATACCAATTGTTTCTAAGACTTTTGTATTGAAAGAAGGAAGAAGTCTAAATTTGAGACGACTATTGATGACAATAGCTACACCCCCACCTTGTCGATCAAGTCGATCATTCCGTAAAATTTTAAAGAAAGCATTGCTTTTCAAGTTATTGTCTGGCTTTAAAAAAGTTTCAGTGATGGCAGCAATATGTATGTTTTGAGTTTTCAAAAATAAAAAGAATTCATCTTGGTTAGCCAGCAAAGATCTAGCGTTCCAATTCATAATATTTAAACATCTATTTGGATCCATGAGGGAATCGTAAAGTCATAATAATTTTGTTAGCATAATTAAAAGAAGTTTGAAAAGCTTCAAACATTGAATTTGCTTTCAACATAAGTTGCATCATTTCCATTAAATTTTGATGCAAAAATTTTAATTTTTCCTCAGTTATCTCACCCAAATCAACAAAATTGTTAGGATCAGAAAATGAAGGAGAAGAACAAGTATTTGAATTTCGGGGATTTTCCCAAGCCTTCGCATGAACGTTGAGACTTGGTTTTTTCCCATTTTTATTAGTTAAACCTGAAGAGGGAAACCCATTTTCAACCACCTCTGAGAACGATAAACAACGAGTCTGAGGCGCAGAATCAGCCCAGGTAACATTAAAATCACTTCGGGTATTACCCAGCCGTGATTCCAATGTAGACCGAGGCTGACCGCGAACAGGCAGGTTGTTTGCCGGCCCAACGTGTGAAGACGAAAAAGAGGAAGGAGGAGAAGAAACTTTTCTGGAAACTTTGGGATTTTTCCTAGAAGCAATAATTTTTGCCCTGATGGGACAGTCTAGAGAATTCGAGGAATGATTACCTGCGCAATTCGCACACTTAAAAAATTCTGTTTTTGGCTTATCACCACCAAAAAGGCATTTAGATTTTTCATGATCGAATGAGCCGCAAAACATGCATCTGGCATTCATTCTACAATTTTTAGTGCCGTGACAAAAAGCTTGACAACGACGACATTGCGTAATATTTTGTAAAAAATTGGTAGTAGATTTACGAAAAGGTTCAAATTTTACTCGACAATGAAACATAAGACGAGCCTTTTCCAGAATTTTTAAATTATTAACCTGATCCTTTTTAAAATGGATTAAATAAAGTTCAGGAGCAAAACCAACACTACTGGTATTATTCGTGTTGGTTCTTTTCCTCATTTGAATTACTTGAATTGGAGAAAAACCTAACAAAGAATTTAATTCAGTTGTGATCTCATCCGGTGTCTGATCGCCGGTGAGACCCCGAAGTACAACTTTAAAAGGACGATCACTTCTAGTGTCGTACGTAAAAAATTGGTGTTTTTTAATATTCAAATAAGTTAAAATTTTTTGAAAATCATTAAAAGATTCCGCCAATATACGAGCAGTTCCCCTTCGACCGATCTGAAAAGAAATCTTCACATCCTTGACGGAAGTGACGATTTCTTTTCGAAAGGCATTGAAGTTAGGAATCGTGACCGTTATTGGTGGAATCTTTTCGTTTTTAAGAGTATAAGAAGAAGAAGGTTTCTTATTACTCTTATCAGAATTAAATATGAATATTTCCTCATCACCGATGTTATGAAGGACATCGAATGAATTGGAAATTTCAACTTTTTTGGGCGATGGACCTGAATTAGGTTCGGCAATCCGTTTCCTACCGGCCCTTGAGCCAGCCGATGACTTCCCCATGCTGGAAAGAAAAGAGAAAATATGAATAAAAGAAAATGAAAATTATTTTAGCACTGAAAAGTGCTGATTGAAATACAGGTAAGGAAAAAATAAATAATGTAAAATGTTCCTGCAGGTACACAGCAACGATACGATGCTCCGGCGTACGTGTTGACGGCTCAACGGTACAGATGGAAGTCGGATCACTTAAAATTCAAATGAAATTACGCATGGCGAGAATTCACTACAGATGTCACTTATTTTTTAAGTGAAAATTATTTTGGGTGTATACTTCTCTAGGCCCTAGCAGTGATGTCAGTTGATTGTTTCTCAATTCCAAAATACATACATCCAGTGATGGTAAATTTCGCCCGTCAAGCTTGACCCGACTAGTTTTGTTTCATCAAACGACTGGCACTGTTCTCAATTGACGGAGCCTCACTACTCGCATGACGGATAAAGCACGACAACAATCAACATTTCTCCATCATCGACTGGCGAGGCTCCTACAAATGGTCAAAATTTCTCCTGAGTGTGACTGGCAAATCTCTTGACACTTCGATCGGCTGCTTACGGCAGGTACAACTAATTGAACGACTTGCTGTCAGAGAGCAACAATAGCAATAAAAAACTGAAAACTAGCTTGCTGGCAGGAGCAACAATAATAATAAATGCTTTTCTTGTTCCTCTTCGGTCGTCTTCGGCTTGCTGGCAGGAGCAACAATAATAATAAATGCGTTTCTTTTTCGTCATCGGTCGTTTGAATGCGATTGCTTGACTAGGTTATTATTTTAGCTTCAAATGAATGGGGAATGAATGACTGGCAAACGAAGTGACTGGTCGTTAAAGAACAGTCAATTGAGTTTGACGGACCAAGAGGCTTCACAGTCACAGCTTCACGCCTCATGACGATGACTTTTTCCAAGCCTGCATACATCTATTCAACTGCTAATAACTTTTTTGCTCAACAGGATACGAAGTTAAAATCTTTGATAAAGTTGTTCACCGTAAAATTGCCTTTAAAGAATTCAAAAATTGGCATAAATACATTAAGCAGACTCGGTTCCTCAAAAGAAACAAACATTAAGTGGTTCACATAAAAATATTCAATTTTCCCATATAATTCTAAAATTTCAAATTTACTCATGTAAACGTTATTTGAAAATTTTATAAAATTCATGGAAGAGTTTTGCACAAAAACTTAGATTTTTAGACCCCAGGGTTTGAGAAATTAAAAAATGACCCCAAATCGACCCAGTCTATAGCAGAAGGCTCACTTATCACCAAGGCTGGTAAATTTCAGTCAATTTCGTTCGACTCGACCAACGTCTAGTAGTCAATGTTATCGAAAGAATATCAAAGTCCTCTACGAGTTGAATGACCAAGCTATAATGTCGGTCAGGCAGCCATGTCAATATTGAATGACATTTTTGTACTTCACTCGCATCACACATACGATCATCTTTCTATTTCGTTTTCAGGCTGTTTTGGAAGGGATTTCACGTTATAAGTTGCGCAAAGTTGAAAAAAATGTAGCTGTTGGCCGTAAGAAGAAAAAAGTCGTAGCAAGCATGATGTCGTTCATTCAACTTGGTCATGACATTGTAATCTTATGTCGCTGACCAAAAAACAGTATCACATCACATAGACATGTGAAGCAGTATTAAAGTCAGCTGACATTGGCCGTCTTACACTGATAAATTGCAGCTCTGCTTATCACTGTTTATAAGAGTGTACCTTTTTGATTTCTTCACTCATGTGTTTGAAATTTCTAATTGTAGAATACTATTTGTATCGGAAACTGATAATATAACCAGATTTATTTCCGCCAAGTCATGTTTAAATGTAAGGTTACAAAAGTGATTGATATATGCTTCGATTATCCATTAGTCATATTGGCAATGATTTTCAATCTGCTCAACCGGCAACAATTCCAGTGAACATTAAGAATTCACTCTTCGTCGATTCTAGAACAATATCGAAGTGACGTTCTCTCTCACTTGCAACTCTCTTTTGTTGTTTACATTTGCCACGCGGTTCGTCAATCCGGATCAATCGCCGCGGTGTACACGGAAACTTTTGAAAACTTACCGAGTAAGTTATTTTTACGCAACCGGGAGTTTTTTGACGTTTACTTTGAATTGCATAGTTTTTGTTTCTTATTTTCTACGCAACTCAAAAGATTTTAAAATAAAACTTTCGCGTGAGTAGTTTTCCAATCGCCATTTTGTTCGATTTCGGAGGATTGTTCGCGTCGATTTGCGCCGAGTTTCACGTCACTTTCTTCCTGTTTTCCTTAAAAGGTGCCGGATCATTCCTCAGGTCCTAAATCAGTTCTTCCGGAAGCAAACGGTTCAAATTAACAGTACGAAGGGCCAAGAAAGCAGAAGAAACAAAAAAACCAAATCCGGCAAACGTCCATTTGTATTTGCTCAGAATGGGTTTCCGGGGAACATTTGGTCTCGTATGCTCAATACCTGATAAGCCGTGGCCAGAACAAACCAAGTTCTTCTAGAGATTCCGGGCAGGTAGGCACCAATCAATCTTATTTTATTTTTTAACTAACTCAATTGATTTTATAGATGCTGGCAGTTGGGAGCAAGCTTCAAAGAATACCATTCGAAACAACACCATTTCCTAGCAAAGAACCTACCGGAGCTAAAGGGGGATACTAGATTGTTTCTTTCATTCATGGTCCGGATGCGGAATTGTCCTTCGCTGGTGAAGTTCAATCGATTCAGTACAACCGGATTAGGTAAGTTACAGTCAGTTTCCTTAAATCTACGAATTTTAATACTAAAATTGTTCTGACAGGTTCTTGTGGTGAAACGCGTAGGAGTTGCTGATTTTCCCATTAGAATAGTAGAACCAGCAAGCGTCTGTGAATGACATTTTTCCGGAATACCTCCAAGGTCATAGCGAAGGCCAGCTGAAGCACCGGTCACGTTGTACTCTGAGGGAAAGGAACACCATCAATGCCATCAGACATCAGCTGAATTTACGTCAGATAGTGCTGTGCTGCAATGGCATTGCAACGCAACATCCGGCTGGAACCGAGCTCTCGCTAATCCCAAGACGACCGAATGAAGAATTTTATAAAATTTTTTGGAAGTATTTTATGCATTCGAACCAGTAAATAAAGTAATGAGATAGAAATGCATGTATTTTATTTAATTTCGTACGAAAAAAATCGCTATTATTTACGTTTCTTTGATTCGACGCACCGGCGAGAAAAAGAGAAAAAACTTTCTGTTGAGTAAATTGCACAAAACTAACGTTGAGTTAAATACGCTTAACTTAACGTTGAGTTTATTGCATTAAACATAACGTTGAGTCCCTGCACTTTTTGTCCGAGATGCGTACAAAAACGTTACTGTTGAGTTTTCTATTTTTGCCGTGTAAAGTTGAGTCGTCGCGAGTGTAAATAGTTCAACACTAATTATGAAAAGGCAAGATGGACCATAATGGTCTCAGCCGTCCCCTAGCGGGACAAGCAAATTAAAAAAAAAATAATTATGAAAACATTGGATGGCTTTATCAACACTTAACATAACCCTTCTCATTCGTTTATTTTTGACTATGTAGTTGAATTTACCCTGCCTTGCTCGAGTTCGCAACAGCTTATGTTCAACGCGTTCCAAGCACTGCGGCCATCAGCTCCAAACGAGGAATCAACAAAGTTTGAGCGTCTCGCTACATTAGTTTTGGCTGATACTGTGTTGCACTTGAATTCCGGAATCGACGTCATCGTTGGCGTTCACGAAGATGCGTAGTTTCAAACTCTGATAATGACTGCTACGGATTTCAGAAAAGTAGCAACGAGGAATACGCAACCTTGCTCTATCCATTTCCGCCACTTTTCAAAGGATTTTTCATCGATTTTTTCATGCCAAGATCTTGCAAAAGGACATTTTCGTATACCATGAATGCTGGGGGTCGAAAAAGGCCATAAGGCACCGTAGCACTTGTCGCTTTGTTGGAGGTGTTTTCGCTGCAATGACTTCACTTATTTCGACTGGTAGAACTGTGAAGTAGATCAAGGTATTTTCCTGCGGCAACCAATGCATTCCGAGAACACGTTCGAAGCCATGAGAGGTCTCTATGCTCAGATTATTTGGTTGTGAAGTGGTTCACCGTCTAGACTCTGCAGGGCTTCCTGCCAATTAGTTCGCCACGCACGTTAATTAAACCCCGCCTTTTGCGTGGATCGAAACTGTCAAAGTAGTTGTTCACGTTGCGACACTTAACTATGGCTTAAACTGCCCGTGAACAGACCTTCTCAAACTCTCGCGTTTCTGTTTTTGATATACTGGGCTGTGAATACCCAGGAAACAGGTGGAACCAAATGTTGCTACGTCCATCACATAGACTTCGGGGGGTTCTTGAGAGTCTGTACGCCTGAGAAATCTCTGCGATTGACGATCAGCTGGGATTATTTGTGTTTTATGTAACTACTCCGAGGGTTAAAAACAACACACGTCGCGGATCGGAGATTAGGAGTTCTTGAACTGTGAGTATATGAGCGTAACCCTTAGCTTGGTAGCTCATGAGGGTGAGAAGAAGTTTAAGCGGTGGATTGCCCTTTTATCCTACATGACCATCAGAGCCATTCACGTTGAGGTGGTCTACACGCTGAGCGCAGAATCTTGGATAATGGGAATCCGCAAGTTCATAGAACGAAAAGGAGCTCTTATTGAGATCTATTTCGGAAAACCTACTGCAGCAACAAATTCTCAAGTTCACGAACATATGGCCGCTACGTTTACAAATACCTCCACGAAATGGAAACCCCTTCATATGGGGGGTTGCTGGGAGCGTATGGTACTAACTGATCGAATCACAGCTCTCGAGGCCATATTCAAGATGGGAGAAAGCTAGATGATGAAACCTTAATCGTCGACGCCTAAGGAATGGTTTACTCGCGGCCGCCTATTTATTTGCCGCTTGAGTCTGAAGATAATACATGGGTCAAATAACCGCCAATGAGCTCTTGTGACTTGAGCAGAACATTCAATCGAACCCGGAATCTTATTCAAAATACAGCTGGATAGATCCTGGCGCCGAAGAATTCGGGAATATCTCCCGACCATCGCGAAACGTATGAGATGGTTTGGAGAAGTCAAACCGGTTTGTAACAAATGTGTCGGCTAGCGGGTTCAGCGGTGCTGAAACTCCCCTATATATGCTTCAGGGTCGGCTTAAGCTAAGAGCGATTCGGCTAGCCAAGAAAACACCTTATCTGCTTTGAAAACCTCCCATGTTTATTAAGTTAGCTTGATTGGTCTTGGGTTATGTGTACACTAGGGACTTCGCCCCACCCCTTATGCTACCTCCTACCTCGGTTCTGTTGTATCGCACCACCTACTGTCCCAGCGGGTAACTCCTTCGTCGGGCCGTAACTACTGCAAATCTCGGGTGAGTTCCAAGGCACAGCACTATCAGGGCTGTGGAGTGGGCTAGTCAATACAACCTTTGAGTGGTGGTGAATCGGCGGCTTAAAGTGTGTGCTTCGCGACGCGGGCTAAGGCCTCGGTAAATGCAGCTGCTTCGTTCAATAGCGGGATCTGCTTCAATGGCGGATTCTAGTCCGCGGTTCTGCACGAAGACAAACCTTCAGCTAAGGTTAAACCTCGGGGTCCTATGGGGTATCAGGATGGGGTATTAGAATTGCGTTGAAGAACGATTGTCACAGCTGCTACGGGGCATGGTTCCTTCATTGCCTGGATATCCTGGAAACTAGCACTTCCGGATTCCGTTTGTTTTTCACTACTAGCACAATCTAAGGTACGTACGGTATTTGCGCCGTTGCGTGCTGGCGTCTTAGGCTGTTGCAGTGAAATGGCCGATGTAGGGCGGGTCGTTGACCCCGTAGCCGCGTATAATGATTAGAGACGTCATCGTCCTTTCGCCCCATCCTGATGCTCGATTCGCCGCATTAAAACAGCGGCATCTGGTCGTGAGGTTCTGAACTTGACGTTGAGAGTTGCTTTTCGAGTTGGTGCGTAGGGGTTCAGGGGTGGACTCCAACGCAGAGCGTTTCCTCCACAAATACAGTGTCTTCTTAACATATTTACACATTATCACGAACAAGAGATCAACTACCACTGACACTACTAAACGAGGGTAGAATAAATGGTTGGGTTGGAGGTAAGATCTTAGAAGTCATATTGGGCTCAGATTGTAGAGTTAAGAAAGCGATTGTTCAGACGACGAGAGGTCTAAGCAAGGTTGCCGAAATCACAGAAAAATCTGTAATTTCATAGAATTTTGAGCAAATTTTCATCACAGAATCTGTGTCACAGAACACAGAATTTTTAAATATTCAAAGATTTCACAAAATTTTTTTTTTTAAATATATTTTTTTTGCCAATATAAAACTTAGTTTTCTTACTTTGCATTAGCTTATTATCATAGGATTGATAATGGTAATTAATTTTTCCCAACAAAAATGTAAAAAAGACCCAATTTTTCAAGAACTTTCAAAGAAATTGAAGGAAATAGCATCACAGAATACCATCACAGAATTTTAGGGTTAAATCACAGAAAGTCAGAATTTTTATTCTTAATAACACAGAATTTTTTTCGGCAACTTTGGGTCTATGTCGTCATTTTGGTCATTATGGTCATTTTGACTATTTTTGTCATTTCGTTCATATTTGTCATTTTGGTTATTTTGGCATTTTTTGTAGTTTTGTCATTTTTGTCATATTCGTCTTTTTTGTCATTGTTCTGGAACGAACGAGCCACTGAACCACCCTAATACGCGAAAAAGGCCCAGTAGCAACATGGCGATGCTGCGCGCATTAACCGATGTAATGTGCGTCAAAAACATTCGGGTTTTCCTTGGGTCTCGGGTTTTTCAAAGGGTCAAGACAAATTTAGCCCTCGGTTCGGTCTCTTTCTCCAACCAACCACCAGCGGAGACAACAAAATCAGAGGCCTAAGTGGCCAGTATCAGAGGTCCAAAGGGACCATAGTTTGTGAGAAGTCCATCATTGTAAAAGTCCAAGTATCCAAGTAAAAATAAAGTCCACTTTATCGTAATGTTTTGTGAGAATGAGTGCGGCATTCATTCCATTGAAGAAAGGTCTGATGCTATCGATCCATGCCATCAGGGGCGATCCTGAACAGTCATATTTGTCATTTTAATCATTTTGGTAATTTTGGTCAGTTTGATCATTTTGGTCATTTTTTTCGTTTTGATAATTTACGTCTGTCATATTTGTAAATTTTGTCGATTTAGTCATTCTTGTCAGTTTTGTCATTTTGGTCATTTTGGTAATTTTGTTCAATTCGGTAATTTTGGTCAGTTTTGTCATTTTTGTCATTTTTGTAAATTTTGACAATTTAGTCATTTTTGTCATTTTTGTCATATTGGTCATTTTCGTCGTATTGTCATTTTTGTCATTGTTGTCATTTTGGCTATTTTTGTCATTTTGGTCATTTTGTTCATTTTTGTCATTTCGGTAATTTTTGTCATTTTGGTCAGTCTGGTCATTTTGGTCAGTCTGGTCATTTTGGTCATTTCGGACATTATATGACTATTTTGATTATTTTGACATTTTGTTCATTTTTGTCATTTTTGTCAATTTTGCAATTTGGGTCATTTATGTTATTTTTGATTTTTTTTTCTCATTTTTGTCATTTTTAACATTTTGGTCATTTTTGTCATTTTGATCATATTGGTCATTTTGGTAATTTTGGTAATTTTTCATCATTTTTAAAATTTTTGTCGCTTTGGTCATTTTTGTCATTTTGGTTATTTTGGTAGTTTTGTTTATTTTAGTTATTTGGTTAATTTTCGTCATTTTGGTTATTTTTGTCATTTTCACCGTTTTGTCAATTTTGTCATTTTGGTCATTTTTGTCATTTTGGTCATTTTTGTCAGTATGGTCATTTTGGTCATTATATGGTTATTTTGGTTATTTTTGTCATTTTGTTCGTTTTTGTCAATTTTGTCAATTTTGTAATTTTTGTCACTTTTGATTTTTTTTTCATTTTTGTCATTTTTAACATTTTGGTCATTTTTAACATTTTGATCATTTTTGTCATTTTGGTCATTTTGGTCAATTAGGTCTTTTTTGTCAATTTTGTCGATTTGGCCATTTTTGTCATTTTTTATAGTTTTTGTCATTTTCGTCATTTTGTTCATTTTAGTCATTTTGGTAATTTGGTCATTATGGTAATTTTGGTTATTCGGGTTATTTTGATATTTTGTTCAATTTTGTCATTATGTTCATTTTGGTCATTTTTGTCATTTTTAACATTTTGGTCATTTTTGTCAGTTTGGTCATTTTTGTCAATTTTGTAATTCTCGTCATTTTTTCGCTTTTGTGATTATTGTCATTTTGGTAATTTGGTTCATTTTGGTCATTTTGATCATTTAGGTAATTTTGGTTAGTTTGGTCATTTTGATCATTTTGGCCATTTTGGTTATTTTGGTCATTTTTGTAATTTTTTCCTTTTTTTCATTTCGGATTTTTGTAATTGTTGTAAATTTTGTAATTTTTGTCATTTTTGTTAGTTTTTCATTTTGGGCTTTTTGGTCATTTTTGTCATTTTGGTCATTTTTGTTATTTTTTATCCTTTTTATAATTTTGGTCATTTTTGTTATTTTGGTAATTTTGGTAGTGTTGGTAATTTTGTTAATTTTTGTCATTTTTGTCATTTTGGACATTTTGTTCATTTTTGTCATTTTGGTCAAGTTGGTCATTTTTGTCATTTCGGTATTTTTTGTCATTTTGGTCAGTATGGTCACTGTTGTAATTTTTGTCAATTTTTTAATTGTTGTTATTTTAGTCATTTTGGTAATTTTGGTCAGTTTGGTCATTTTGTTTATTTTGGTCATTTTAGTCTTTTTGGTCATTTTGGTCATTTTAGTTATTTTGGTCATTTTTGACATTTCGGTCATTTTTGTCATTTTCTTAATTTTTGTATTTTTTTTTTGTCATTTTGTTCATTTAGGTATTTTTGTCATTTTGGTAATTTTCGTATTTTTTTTTTTGTCATTTTTCTCATTTTTGTAATTTTAACACTTCCATCGAGTTTTTCAAGATTAGTCGCGAGTAAAGGTTGATTCCAGCTGCTGATTCAGTACATCGTAGTGACTGCACGTTCGAATTTGATTAACCATTTATGGTTGAAAAATAACCCTTGTTGACGTTTTTCCGCGTTATGTCATTTTATAAATTCTTTCATCAATTTGTGTTTTTGTTTGTTTTTTGTTGAAAATGAAGTAAATTATTCCGGGCAAAATCCGGTCTTGTTCCAATGAAATCTGGACATTTTGGTAATTTTGTTCATTTCGGTAATTTTGGTCAGTTTTGTCATTTTTGTCATTTTTGTAAATTTTGACAATTTAGTCATTTTTGTCATTTTTGTCATATTGGTCATTTTCGTCGTATTGTCATTTTTGTCATTGTTGTCATTTTGGCTATTTTTGTCATTTTGGTCATTTTGTTCATTTTTGTCATTTCGGTAATTTTTGTCATTTTGGTCAGTCTGGTCATTTTGGTCAGTCTGGTCATTTTGGTCATTTCGGACATTATATGACTATTTTGATTATTTTGACATTTTGTTCATTTTTGTCATTTTTGTCAATTTTGCAATTTGGGTCATTTATGTTATTTTTGATTTTTTTTTTTTCATTTTTGTCATTTTTAACATTTTGGTCATTTTTGTCATTTTGATCATATTGGTCATTTTGGTAATTTTGGTAATTTTTCATCATTTTTAAAATTTTTGTCGCTTTGGTCATTTTTGTCATTTTGGTTATTTTGGTAGTTTTGTTTATTTTAGTTATTTGGTTAATTTTCGTCATTTTGGTTATTTTTGTCATTTTCACCGTTTTGTCAATTTTGTCATTTTGGTCATTTTTGTCATTTTGGTCATTTTTGTCAGTATGGTCATTTTGGTCATTATATGGTTATTTTGGTTATTTTTGTCATTTTGTTCATTTTTGTCAATTTTGTCAATTTTGTAATTTTTGTCACTTTTGATTTTTTTTTTCATTTTTGTCATTTTTAACATTTTGGTCATTTTTAACATTTTGATCATTTTTGTCATTTTGGTCATTTTGGTCAATTAGGTCTTTTTTGTCAATTTTGTCGATTTGGCCATTTTTGTCATTTTTTATAGTTTTTGTCATTTTCGTCATTTTGTTCATTTTAGTCATTTTGGTAATTTGGTCATTATGGTAATTTTGGTTATTCGGGTTATTTTGATATTTTGTTCAATTTTGTCATTATGTTCATTTTGGTCATTTTTGTCATTTTTAACATTTTGGTCATTTTTGTCAGTTTGGTCATTTTTGTCAATTTTGTAATTCTCGTCATTTTTTCGCTTTTGTGATTATTGTCATTTTGGTAATTTGGTTCATTTTGGTCATTTTGATCATTTAGGTAATTTTGGTTAGTTTGGTCATTTTGATCATTTTGGCCATTTTGGTTATTTTGGTCATTTTTGTAATTTTTTCCTTTTTTTCATTTCGGATTTTTGTAATTGTTGTAAATTTTGTAATTTTTGTCATTTTTGTTAGTTTTTCATTTTGGGCTTTTTGGTCATTTTTGTCATTTTGGTCATTTTTGTTATTTTTTATCCTTTTTATAATTTTGGTCATTTTTGTCATTTTGGTAATTTTGGTAGTGTTGGTAATTTTGTTAATTTTTGTCATTTTTGTCATTTTGGACATTTTGTTCATTTTTGTCATTTTGGTCAAGTTGGTCATTTTTGTCATTTCGGTATTTTTTGTCATTTTGGTCAGTATGGTCACTTTTGTAATTTTTGTCAATTTTTTAATTGTTGTTATTTTAGTCATTTTGGTAATTTTGGTCAGTTTGGTCATTTTGTTTATTTTGGTCATTTTAGTCTTTTTGGTCATTTTGGTCATTTTAGTTATTTTGGTCATTTTTGTATTTTTTTCATTTTTGACATTTCGGTCATTTTTGTCATTTTCTTAATTTTTGTATTTTTTTTTTGTCATTTTATTCATTTAGGTATTTTTGTCATTTTGGTAATTTTCGTATTTTTTTTTTTGTCATTTTTCTCATTTTTGTAATTTTAACACTTCCATCGAGTTTTTCAAGATTAGTCGCGAGTAAAGGTTGATTCCAGCTGCTGATTCAGTACATCGTAGTGACTGCACGTTCGAATTTGATTAACCATTTATGGTTGAAAAATAACCCTTGTTGACGTTTTTCCGCGTTATGTCATTTTATAAATTCTTTCATCAATTTGTGTTTTTGTTTGTTTTTTGTTGAAAATGAAGTAAATTATTCCGGGCAAAATCCGGTCTTGTTCCAATGAAATCTGGACAACTCTACTGGACACTGGAAGTTTCCTAAATTGGGTTTAAATGATGCTGTAAAGTTCGGGTAAAACCGAGCATATTGCTCGGCAAGGAAAATTTAGCTAAAACATTCTATCTGCATGAAGGAATATCTTTGAAAGTACGAAGCTAACTTTTTGACGCTCTGTTATTTGTAATTGACCTTTAATTTTGAATTTGTATCACGCTTGTCGAGAAATGCTTATCCTACACATAAGTATATTATGAGACAATATTGCCAGAAATGAATTCTGCTATATTAGGAGTTGCAAATAACCCCGATCCCACTGACTGGTATTTGATAACCAAACTATTCGTATCAAATGAAATCCCTAATTACCCTCTCACTCTAATTTGATCAATGGGTACCCATTATCTATTTCCAATTCGTTATCCGGTTCCCAGAATTTCCTCCCGAAAACCTAATGATTTGACTTTTCCGAGCGATTTGTGGTATTATTAAGGCCACAAGCCAAAACACATACACATCCAACTGAGTTAAAAATACCGGGAACGGATCAAACAAACGTATGAAGCGAAGCGTACCTCCTCATTGGGAAATGCTATTTTTAAATATGAATGAATTTTTTTTTCTGTGGTATATATGTACGTTTTCATCTGCCTTCTTCGAGAGCCAAAAGCAAAACACCATTTCGACGACCGGACGACGGCCCAAAATTGAAGAGAAGACGCAATCAAATCCTCTACAAAATAGCACCGGCAGCAACGTCAGAAATGGTTGAGAAACGGAATGAAATGTTTCGACCTTCCCTCTGCTGCTTTTCGGAGCCATAATGACCTGTTGCCCTGCCTAACTCCCACTGTTCATTCCCTCAGATCCAGTTTCGTTTCGGGGCAATTTTCCCTTCCCCTAAAAAGTAGTAAAATCTGGTTGGGTCCACCAGATCCAGTCAGTCAGTGCAACCGGAAGGGCCCTCCAAGTGGTTCTTGATGTTGGTTCGGAAGGTAGAAAGCTAAGCGACTGAGCTGAGCTGAGACTTGAGAGTAGAGTATCAGAAAGGTTAGTGTTTTTTTTTCATTTCCAGCCTTTTTCTGTTTTATTCCCGTTCATTTTTTTTTTTCAGCAGCCGCTGCTTGGCTGGCTGACTGGCTGCTGGAGTCATTTTGTAGGCCCGCCTGCGGAAAATTTATTACCTATTTGAGTGAAAGTTGTTTCGGCCTTTTGGAAATGGTTTCGTATCATCGCTTTTCTACTGGTTCGTTAAATCGGCCTTTATCCAGGTCTCCGGGAATTAATTTACAATGATGAATGGCTTTATAATGTCTCTGTTTTTGTTTTTGTGTTCATGTTTAGGGAGGGACAAATCTGGCAGATTAAATTTGTTAACCTCTTAATTCGTTAAAATTTTCTACGTCCCAAACGATGAATGAAAGTGTTGTTGTTGTTGAGATAGTCAAAATCAAAAATAACATTCTGAAGAACTTTTCTCTTCTACCCTGTTAAACATCCTGAGGGCGTCATTCACAAACAGCTTCATTCGGATCTGAGTTATTCAAATAACAGTTCAACTGATTCAGAATTTCGATTCAATGGAGCATAAAATTACCTAATAATTTTTGCGCTTTCTCGCGATTCGAAACGGTTCTTTGTCTCGAGCAATCATCATTAACAGCAGCTCTATCAGCGACTTTCTGATTTGATTTGGGAATTCAAAATCATCTGCAAAACGCGACCGCCCCAACCCCCTCAATTGGGCTAAGGTAGCTCATCGCTTTCTCCAACCCAACTTAACAGGTGCAAATGTGTTGGTGGAAATTTGAGGACCAGTCCTCCCAGGATTGAAGTCAAATCGTTTTCAAATACCAGTCGAGCGAAGAAATTTGAAACTGCTCAACAAAAAATAATGAATCAAAGTTCAAAAAACATTTGTTTAGGAAGGTAAACCTATTTAAAAAAATAAATTCGAATAAAAAGTTCCAACTGAAAGTAAGACGATCTTTTATTAAGCTTATTTTCTCATCCGTACCTGAGGCTGATAAAATATTTATCCAAACATTGTATGTCTTGATGTTGTCATCAAAGTTTATAAACGGATTATGGCGTAGGAGAACACGCCTTGCCAATTGAGTTTCCTCCAATCAATGAATAAACTTTTCGTTGTCAAATTTCGTACGACGTTCTTCATTGAGCTGTTTGGTAGTTTTTGTTTCAATTTATTTCTTCAACGAATCTGATCAATTCAAAACTTTTTGTGTAGTGTCTAATGATTTTTTTTCTTTCTTTTTTCTCAACAGGTAACGCATCAGAAATTTAGGAGTATGATAAGTATCAAAACATTCGACAACAGTTGTTTAAAATTGATTCTAAGGAAACCAGATTTTTAAATTCGAATCTGAAGTCCAAATCTGAAACCTAGATTTGAAATCAGAAATCTGAAATCTGAATCTGAAATCTGGATCTGGATTCTGAAATCTGAAATCTGAAATCTGGATCTGAATTCTGAACTCTGAATCTGAAATCTGGAAAGGAAATCTGAATCTGAAATCTGAAATCTGAAATCTGAAATCTGAAATCTGAAATCTGAAATCTGAAATCTGAAATGTGAAATCTGAAATCTGAAATCTGAAATCTGAAATCTGAAATCTGAAATCTGAAATCTGAAATCTGAAATCTGAAATCTGAAATCTGAAATCTTAAATCTTAAATCTTAAATCTAAATCTGAAATCTGAAATCTGAATCTGAAATCTGAATCTGAAATCTGAATCTGAAATCTGAATCTGAAATCTGAATCTGAAATCTGAATCTGAAATCTGAATCTGAAATCGGAATATGAAATCTGAATCTGAAATCTGAATCTGAATCTGACATCTGAATAGAATCTGAAATCTGAATCTGAAATCTGAATCTGAAATCTGAATCTGAAATCTGAATCTGAAATCTGAATCTGAAATCTGAATCTGAAATCTGAATCTGAAATCTGAATCTGAAATCTGAATCTGAAATCTGAATCTGAAATCTGAATCTGAAATCTGAATCTGAAATCTGAATCTGAAATCTGAATCTGAAATCTGAATCTGAAATCTGAATCTGAAATCTGAATCTGAAATCTGAAATCTGAAATCAGAATCTGAAATCTGAAATTTGAATCTGAAATCTGATATCTTTTGAAATCTGAATCTGAATTCTGAATCTGAAATCTGAATCTGAAATCTGAATCTGAAATCTGAATCTGAAATCTGAATCTGAAATCTGAATCTGAAATCTGAATCTGAAATCTGAATCTGAAATCTGAATCTGAAATCTGAATCTGAAATCTGAATCTGAAATTTGAATCCATAATCTGATATCTGAAATCTGAATCCATAATCTGAAATCTGAAATCTGAATCTGAAATCTGAATCTGAAATCTGAATCTGAAATCTGAATCTGAAATCTGAATCTGAAATCTGAATCTGAAATCTGAATCTGAAATCTGAATCTGAAATCTGAATCTGAAATCTGAATCTGAAATCTGAATCTGAAATCTGAATCTGAAATCTGAATCTGAAATCTGAATCTGAAATCTGAATCTGAAATCTGAATCTGAAATCTGAATCTGAAATCTGAATCTGAAATCTGAATCTGAAATCTGAATCTGAAATCTGAATCTGAAATCTGAATCTGAAATCTGAATCTGAAATCTGAATCTGAAATCTGAATCTGAAATCTGAATCTGAAATCTGAATCTGAAATCTGAATCTGAAATTTGAATCCATAATCTGATATCTGAAATCTGAATCCATAATCTGAAATCTGAAATCTGAATCTGAAATCTGAATCTGAAATCTGAATCTGAAATCTGAATCTGAAATCTGAATCTGAAATCTGAATCTGAAATCTGAATCTGAAATCTGAATCTGAAATCTGAATCTGAAATCTGAATCTGAAATCTGAATCTGAAATCTGAATCTGAAATCTGAATCTGAAATCTGAATCTGAAATCTGAATCTGAAATCTGAATCTGAAATCTGAATCTGAAATCTGAATCTGAAATCTGAATCTGAAATCTGAATCTGAAATCTGAATCTGAAATCTGAATCTGAAATCTGAATCTGAAATCTGAATCTGAAATCTGAATCTGAAATCTGAATCTGAAATCTGAATCTGAAATCTGAATCTGAAATCTGAATCTGAAATCTGAATCTGAAATCTGAATCTGAAATCTGAATCTGAAATCTGAATCTGAAATCTGAATCTGAAATCTGAATCTGAAATCTGAATCTGAAATCTGAATCTGAAATCTGAATCTGAAATCTGAATCTGAAATCTGAATCTGAAATCTGAATCTGAAATCTGAATCTGAAATCTGAATCTGAAATCTGAATCTGAAATCTGAATCTGAAATCTGAATCTGAAATCTGAATCTGAAATCTGAATCTGAAATCTGAATCTGAAATCTGAATCTGAAATCTGAATCTGAAATCTGAATCTGAAATCTGAATCTGAAATCTGAATCTGAAATCTGAATCTGAAATCTGAATCTGAAATCTGAATCTGAAATCTGAATCTGAAATCTGAATCTGAAATCTGAATCTGAAATCTGAATCTGAAATCTGAATCTGAAATCTGAATCTGAAATTTGAATCCATAATCTGATATCTGAAATCTGAATCCATAATCTGAAATCTGAAATCTGAATCTGAAATCTGAATCTGAAATCTGAATCTGAAATCTGAATCTGAAATCTGAATCTGAAATCTGAATCTGAAATCTGAATCTGAAATCTGAATCTGAAATCTGAATCTGAAATCTGAATCTGAAATCTGAATCTGAAATCTGAATCTGAAATCTGAATCTGAAATCTGAATCTGAAATCTGAATCTGAAATCTGAATCTGAAATCTGAATCTGAAATCTGAATCTGAAATCTGAATCTGAAATCTGAATCTGAAATCTGAATCTGAAATCTGAATCTGAAATCTGATTCTGAAATCTAAATCTGAAATCTGAATCTGAATCTGAAATCTGAATCTGAAATCTGAATCTGAAATCTGAATCTGAAATCTGAATCTGAAATCTGAATCTGAAATCTGAATCTGAAATCTGAAATCTGAATCTGAAATCTGAATCTGAAATCTGAATCTGAAATCTGAATCTGAAATCTGAATCTGAAATCTGAATCTGAAATCTGAATCTGAAATCTGAATCTGAAATCTGAATCTGAAATCTGAATCTGAAATCTGAATCTGAAATCTGAATCTGAAATCTGAATCTGAAATCTGAATCTGAAATCTGAATCTGAAATCTGAATCTGAAATCTGAATCTGAAATCTGAATCTGAAATCTGAATCTGAAATCTGAATCTGAAATCTGAATCTGAAATCTGAATCTGAAATCTGAATCTGAAATCTGAATCTGAAATCTGAATCTGAAATCTGAATCTGAAATCTGAATCTGAAATCTGAATCTGAAATCTGAATCTGAAATCTGAATCTGAAATCTAAATCTGAAATCTGAATCTGAATCTGAAATCTGAATCTGAAATCTGAATCTGAAATCTGAATCTGAAATCTGAATCTGAAATCTGAATCTGAAATCTGAATCTGAAATCTGAATCTGAAATCTGAATCTGAAATCTGAATCTGAAATCTGAATCTGAAATCTGAATCTGAAATCTGAATCTGAAATCTGAATCTGAAATCTGAATCTGAAATCTGAATCTGAAATCTGAATCTGAAATCTGAATCTGAAATCTAAATCTGAAATCTGAATCTGAATCTGAAATCTGAATCTGAAATCTGAATTTGAAATCTGAATCTGAAATCTGAATCTGAAATCTGAATCTGAAATCTGAATCTGAAATCTGAATCTGAAATCTGAATCTGAAATCTGAATCTGAAATCTAAATCTGAAATCTGAATCTGAATCTGAAATCTGAATCTGAAATCTGAATCTGAAATCTGAATCTGAAATCTGAATCTGAAATCTGAATCTGAAATCTGAATCTGAAATCTGAATCTGAAATCTGAATCTGAAATCTGAATCTGAAATCTGAATCTGAAATCTGAATCTGAAATCTGAATCTGAAATCTGAATCTGAAATCTGAATCTGAAATCTGAATCTGAAATCTGAATCTGAAATCTGAATCTGAAATCTGAATCTGAAATCTGAATCTGAAATCTGAATCTGAAATCTGAATCTGAAATCTGAATCTGAAATCTGAATCTGAAATCTGAATCTGAAATCTGAATCTGAAATCTGAATCTGAAATCTGAATCTGAAATCTGAATCTGAAATCTGAATCTGAAATCTGAATCTGAAATCTGAATCTGAAATCTGAATCTGAAATCTGAATCTGAAATCTGAATCTGAAATCTGAATCTGAAATCTGAATCTGAAATCTGAATCTGAAATCTGAATCTGAAATCTGAATCTGAAATCTGAATCTGAAATCTGAATCTGAAATTTGAATCCATAATCTGATATCTGAAATCTGAATCCATAATCTGAAATCTGAAATCTGAATCTGAAATCTGAAATCTGAAATCTGAATCTGAAATCTGAATCTGAAATCTGAATCTGAAATCTGAAATCTGAATCTGAAATCTGAATCTGAAATCTGAATCTGAAATCTGAATCTGAAATCTGAATCTGAAATCTGAATCTGAAATCTGAATCTGAAATCTGAATCTGAAATCTGAATCTGAAATCTGAATCTGAAATCTGAATCTGAAATCTGAATCTGAAATCTGAATCTGAAATCTGAATCTGAAATCTGAATCTGAAATCTGAATCTGAAATCTGAATCTGAAGTCTGAATCTGAAATCTGAATCTGAAATCTGAATCTGAAATCTGAATCTGAAATCTGAATCTGAAATCTGAATCCCACCAAATAGGTTATCGTCTACAGAACTTATTCTTCGTTGATTTTGAATTGTACATCTCTAAAGTTGGTAGGGGTCAGGTTGAGGCTGTTTTGATATCGGAACCTACTGAAACTGATTTTTTAAAACTGATTTTTTTTCTTTCCTTATCTTAAATTTTTTATTTCTACAGCACACTTCACAATTTTGTACACAATGTTAGAACGACTTTCCACGGAGCGAAAATTTTTGACGTCCGCCCGAATCAACGCCTACTCGTTTACATATAAAAACCGCTCATCAGATCCGCAACATGCAAATACCTTCGGATTACTCAATAATCTTTCAACAATTCATCACGAATTTCACACGTCATTTAACATTGAAACGTGTTTTGCTGAAGGATGACAAAATAGAGTAAAATTCTACCGATATAGACACTGCTTAAGCACGTATTTTTAAGCAGACCAACTGGTAAAACGGAAACATTGAATTTCAAAACTGGAAAAAAGTGAAAAATCGTATTTTATTTTAATGTTTTTTGATTGGTGAACTTGTACGTCAAATCATTCCTTGAACATCCACTGTTTTTCGTTTCGCAAACATTTCTCAACCCAAAAGTTTCGAAAACGGAATCGAAACTTCTCGCACTGACATTTTGCCGAATCTCTAATTGACATTCGGAATCCAAATTGACCCGCCCAGGAAGTTATTCACCTTGAAAAATAATAACAATGGCGGACGACAGCTGTCGTCCCATCTTCAACCTTGTCATGTTCCGGCGCTGCTTCTTCTTCTTCTTTCACGGGAGTTGATAATGATAACAATTGGGCGAACGAGTAGAACTTTCCCGGCCCAGGAAAATCATTCCCATCTTCAGCTTAATGTACATTGATGGATTTTCGGTGGGAGGGAAAACTCGACGACGACATTGGCAATCAGCGAAACGAAACCTCAACTGGAATGGGGGGATGAAGGACGAATTGTTGAATTTTTCCGTTAACAATCTGTAGCTATATGTAGCTAAGTTTATTTGCCCGGACCGGCGTGAATAACGAAATGAAACGAGTTTTATTCCCTCGCTTTTCGGTACAACAATCAACACTTTGGCAAAATTTTCGCCGTCGTCAATTTTTAACAAGCAATTCTTGGGAAGTGGGAGCAAAAAGAAATGGAAAACAAATTCTTCTCCATCCGTCAACAATCGCATTCATGGAAATGATCTCAAAATAAGTATGGAGGACACCTTATTACAACATCACAACAGGCAGCGCCGAAACTTTTATTCGAGTTTTTTCTTCCTTTAGCTTGAAACGAGAAAAAAAATTAAAACGAGCTTTAATTTTCAACATCCACATCTCCAAGATGGATCTCATTGAGCGAAAAATATAATTACATCCTGGGGCGTCAATTTGGTACATCGGATGGATCGGGAAAGTCTCTCGTTAATTAGATTTAACGGGAACAGAGCTTTTTGAGTTCCGTTTCCCGGGGGTTTTGGAAATTCTATTTAGAGCCTTTCTGGAGCAGAGAAAGAAGGAAAAATACTTGTTTAAAAGCATAACTAAATCAAACGTCGCTACGTATCAACAGAAATGTTTAAATTAAGTCAAATTGTATGAAAATTCTATTAAGTGAAGCTAGGAGGAAATGGATGCTTGAAAGAATTGTGTGAGGCAAAATTTTGACGGTTGCCATAGAAGCCAAACAATTTTCTAAACTTTATCAATTTCCACAAACTTTGCTTAGTTGCCAAATTTATTTCAAATACAAATTAGATTGGGTTCCAGATTCCTGATCTCGATCCTGATTCTGATCCCGATCCTGGTTCCGAGGATGCTTTTTGCTAAGCACGAACAGCAGGAGAGAATTTCGTTCGTGGAAGATAATTTAAAAAAAACCCAGTCAAATAATACTCAATTCTCTCGAGCTTTAAGCTCTCGGACTCAGAGATTTCAATATGCCTGATTTTTCAGGATTTGACTTATTTTTCGAGGCTCAGTCTGACAACCTGATAAGCCATGATATTTCCCTGATTTTTGAAAATAAGCCTAATTTTGCCTGCTCGGACTAGTTTTTCGTTCCCCTAACTCTTCCTCTCTTCAGATCTTACGTTGCGCGATGAAAGCTTTTCGTTCGCATTAAAAAACCTGTGAAATTGTTCGATTGTTGTTATTGGTGTCTAGCAAAGACGATGACGGAATAGGAGTCAATCCAAACTTTCACTTGCTGAAGCCAATCGAAGATAATAATCAAACAGTAGCGCCACCAAGTCCTTCATAGCATAGAGTTTAGAGCATTTGGGAAGCTTTTGGAAATTTCCATATAATTGAAAGGGAATAAACTGATGTTATTTTTTGATAATTATCGGACAATATTTTGTTACAAGAAGATGCTTGCAAGACAAGCCGCTAAAAAAAAATTTTTACAAAAAATTACGAAAAATGTGCAAACAGTTCATAAATAAGGGCTAACATTTTCAAAGAATATTTTCATAAATGGAATACGAAACTTCCAAATAATTTTAAATATTTTTCCACTACAATAGACAGCTCGAACACTCCGTTCATTCCAAACAAAACCTTCAAATTGAAACCGACAAAATTTAAAGAATTGATAATAGGAAAAATAGAAAAACTACCAACCAGTCGAAAGTGACAAAATTGACATAATGAACACATTGACGAAAATGAAGCAAATGACGAAAACAACAAAAATGACAAAAACCTTACAAATGACAAAAATGGCAAAATCGATAAAAAGAACAAATATGACAATAATAATGAAAATGACAGAAATAACGAAAATGATAAAAAAAATTACAAAAATGACAAAAATAACAAAAACGAAAAAAATAACCCAAAATGACAAAAAATGGAATAAAATGACAAAAATGACAAGAATGATAAAAATGACAAAATGGCACAAATAACAAAAACAAGAAAAAGGATAAAAATAACAAAATGGCAAAAATTACAAAAATATACAAATGACGAAAACGACAAAAATGACCGAAATGGACCAAAACAGAAAAAAGAATAAGCTGTCGAAAATATCAAAATTGACATAATGGACACAGTAACAAAAATGACAAAAATTACAAAAATCACAAAATGTCAAAATCACAAAAACTACAAAACGACAAAAATGACCAAAATGAAAAAAGCGACAAAAATGTCAAAAACTTACCAAAATGACAAGAAATACAACAATGATAATATGAACATAATGAAAAAAAATTACAAAATCACAAAAACTACAAAAATGACAAAAATAACCTCAATGACAAAAATGATAAAAATGTCAAAAATAACAAAATTGCCAAAAATGTCGAGAATGTCAAAAATGATAAAAATCACCAAAATGACAAAAATGCCAAACTGGCAAAAATGACAAAAATAACAAAATTTTCAAAAACGTCAAATTTTTTTAAAAAAGAAACAAATTAAAATATGACAGTACGACAGTATGACAAAAATGACAAAATTACTAAAAATAAACCAAAACGTCAAAAATGTCAAAATTGAAAAAAATTACAAAAATGACTATTCTGGGGAAAATAACCTAAAGAACAAATGACAAAAATGGCAGTAATATCAAAAATAACAAACATGTTTAAAATGACAAAAATTACAGAATTTGTCGTTGACCAAAATCACAAAATTTACAAATAGAACGAAAATGACAAAAAAAAAACGAAAATGACTAAAAAGACAAAATACTAAAATGAACGACGAAAATCAGAAAACCGACAAAAATGACTAATATGACAAAAATGGCAGAAATAACAAAATTGACAGAGATGACATAAAAGGCAAAAATGACAAAAATGACACAAACGACAAAAATGACAAGAATGAAAAAAATTACTAAAATGACGAAAATGACAAAAATGACTAAAACGACAAAAAAAACTAAAATTACAAAATTCAAAGAAATGACAAACACGTCAAGCATTACAAAAATTACAGAAATGGCAAAACTAACAGTAAAAACACAAATGACGAAAAGACCAAAATGACGAAAAATACGAAAATTATAAAATTTATAAAAGTTACAAAAATGACAAAAGTTAAAAAAATGAAATGCATAACAGAATGAAAAAAATGACAACAATGAGAAAAATGTCAAAAACTGAAAATTGACAAAAATACAAAAATTACAAAAATGACAAAATTGATAATAATTATATGAATAAAAAAAATGACTTAAAAAGGGAAAAACGGAAAAAGACGAAAATGACAAAAACGACACAAATGGCCAAAACGAGAAAAAGGACGAAAATCACTCGATAGACGAGAATGAACAAAAATGACAAAAATGACAAAAATAACAAAAATGACAAATGTGGCAGAAATGACAAAAATGTCGAAAATGACAAAAATGACAAAAATGACAAGAATGACAAGAATGACAAAAATGACAAAAATGATAAAAACGAGAAAAATGACATGAAATGACATGAAATGACAAAAATGTCAAAAATAACAAAAACTACAAAAATTACAAAAATGATGAAAATAAACAAAAATGACAAAAATGTCGAAAATTGCAAAAATGACATAAAGGAAAAAAAAATAAAAACCACAAAAATGATAAAATTGTCAAAAATTGCAAAATTGACAAAAAAAGACAAAAAAGACAAAAATGACAAAAATGACAAAAATGACATGAAATGATAAAAATTACAAAAATTACAAAAATGACGAAAATGAAAAAAAAAGACAAAAATGAAACTGATGACATAATGACAATAAATCAAAATAAAGACAATATCACAAAAAAGACAAAAATGACAAGCATGATAAAATGACTGAATGACAAAAATGACACAAATGACAAAATGACAAAATGACAAAATGACAATAAAACAAAAATGACAAAAATTAAAAAAATGACACAAATAACAATCAAAAACTGAAATTTTTTTCTAAACTCAAAAAAATTACAAAATTGTAACAATTGTCAAAATGAAAATAAATTACAAAGTTATTAAAATAACAAAATATCAAAAACTTGACAAAATTAAAATATCAATAGAAACAATTTTTTTTGAATTTGTTATTTGGATTTGGTTAACCAAATTCAAAAGTTTATCAAAATTTTTAAAACTGACATAATTTACAAATTGACATAAATTATGAAACCAATCAAGTCAGTAAAAAGAGACAAAATTTATTCAATTTAGTCAATTTTATCAATTTTTTTTCTATTTAATTATTTTCAACAATTTTCCCAATTTTGTTTTTTTTTTTTTGTCATTTTTGTCAGTTTTGTTATTATTTGTCAATTTGTCCATTGTGTAAATTTTGTAATTTTTGACAGGTTTGTAATTTTTTTCTATTATTTCTATTTTATCATTTTTGAAAACTTCTTTGATTTGATAATAATCATCTATCACTTTTGTCTTTTTGGCAAATTTCGTAAATTTTATTATTTTTATTTTTTTCATTTAATTTTACCAATTCTGTTTATATTGAAAGTTTTCCAAATTCCGTAATTTTTCACAATTCAAGGTTACTTAGAAAAAACGTTGAATTATTCAAAACACATGGTTGGGTACCTTTTTTTAATTGTTTGTTCTCCTAATTTTTATAATTATCTCTTTCAAATCGAAGTTATCATATGTTGTGACTCCGAAAACTCTATGTTGTGATTATATCTTTTCCAAAAATATTCATTGAAACGGGAGCATACAGGATATTTCAGGATCCAGTCATTGAAAAACCACAATTTTATTGCAATTTATGTTACATATTTGATATTTATGACTTTTTTGAAGTACTTTTATCCTTTTACAAATTTCAAATTCCAATTTTTTCAATACATCCTGGATCTACTGCGTTTGAAATTCTTTAATCATAATTCAACGATTCAGAATTTAAAAATCTATCGTTTGTTTTTTTTTGTGTCAAATGTATTCATATTTAATTTACAGGCTGTAAGAAAAGCTACAATCCACTGTCAAGTGTATTAAATCGGAGTTTTTGTACTAAAATAAAAATGAATGTAATTTTCATTCATTTGTCTTTTGAATTTTTCCTACTGGCTACATATTTTTAACTAAATGATAAATCTGTATGACCTTGCACCTCAGTCAAAAGGTCAAGCTAACTTTTTTCCTCTTACAGAGGAAGATTTTCTCTCAATGTTTCCGGTAAACAAATGAAGGTCCATCTCAAAGAAATTTCCCTGTCCGGGACTTAGCACTTGTTTGGAGGACAGTAATTCCTTTATCCCTTAGCGCCCCGGTAATAAACTGACGGAACCAGATCAGTTGATTAGATTAGCACACATGGAGTGAAAATTATCCGGCTTACATGTTTGGGTGTTTCCGGAACAGCCAGGTCGAGTTCGGGCAGAGTCGGGCCGGGATTTTCTTTATTATCCCCCATCTGTTTTCGTTCGGACTATGAAGATTGCCGGCAGCCGCCTTCTTCGCTGCCGGGTCTTCGGTCCGGTAATGACGGTTAGTTATTTATTAGAGAGGATGCCCCAGTATCAGTCCGTCAGCTCTTCTCGGAAGTCTCGTGGCGGCGAGCAACATCCCAAACCGTAAATTGGTCGTTCCCTGGTGGATTACGGACGGAAGGAAGCTATCCGAGGGCCGCCGAGAGTAGTGGAAATTCAGTTGGTAGGTTCTTCTGGGAGCGAAGGATGCTGGGAAAATGGTTGCCGTGAGGATAAATGGTCGGCAAGATGATAGTGACACCAATTTCCTTAGGAGGTTGTGGCTGTAATTTTAGTGACAAACGAGTAATTTCCGGGTGTTGACGAATTTCAAATCTGGATAATGGAAAGTTCAATTTTTCTAAATATTGTTCTGGACATTAAACGTTTTAAAAAAATTTCCACATTGGTCAATAGTGGTAAGAAAAAATAAATCGATGAGAAAACCACTCACATCAAATATCCCACGAGTATTAACACGCCCTGTCCATTGAAGAACTTGATGGGTAAAATCAATAGCTGTTATCTGAAACCCAAACCCAAACAACTACTTAAATACGAGACACTTTGCTCGTCCGACGTAATTCGTAATTGAGGAGGGCTTCGAGCTACCCAGCTAGCTCTGTCTCTAGAATCGGGTGGGCTGAACGAACCCAGACCGATGAAGCTAAACTGGAGCTGATGAATAACCGAAATGAATCTGAATGGGATGAAATCCCACCGATACTCCCACATTCCTTGATATTTTCACATCTGCAGCCAGCAGCCAGTCGTGGGGGCGAAAATACACCCGCACACGACCGAAAGGTAGAAGTAAATTTTCCAGCCACCCACCTCAAGGATAGGATTCTCTCCCACAGCTACCTACCAGCACAGTAATGTCTCAATTGGACTTGATGAAGGATATACCCACGATGACGACTGACACAACCCCGGCAGGCATGGCCTACAAAATCATCAAAATGACAACAAACCCTACATCCGCTTTCATCATCATCATCATCATTACGAATGTGGGATGAATCATGACCATCCCCAAAACAGGACCAAGTGGGGTACGTTCACATATATGTATGTACGTCTAACGGCGAAAAGGGAGTCAATTTGTGTTCCAAGTAGTTCCGGTTGGGCCTTACCAGTCATTGGTATTCCGGTACGGTAACCTATCCATCCGAGCAAGACCCAACTCAAGGAAAAGAACCTACAGGTTTGGGTGTATGAAGGAACCCATCCGGCCGATGTGATGATGATCACCCCGTGCCCGACCGGAAAAGTGAAAAATGAACTTCCGTGCGGAACCAACTTGCCGTAACCCTGGTCATGGTCACCAGCTATGAATGATAATGATGGTGGCATTTTGGGTGTGTTGTCGTTGTCGTTGAGAAAATTTTACATTTCCAAGGCGTCTTGAAAGGAATGCACTCGCTGACGAAATGACAATTGAATTTTCGGGGGTCGTTTCTCGTTATCCAATTTGGTGTTCTGTTAAAGGAAAATTTCGATTTTTTGGCTATTTATGACATCGAAACTATTGAGATTATTTTCCCTAAATAATTGTTGATCCCTTAATTATTTTAACCCTTCAAAGTTGGCCGCAAATTTTGACCGATTTATTTGATATTCAATTCATTGTGTTGACTTTTTATTCTAGTTTCTCAATGTTTCAAAATAAAGTCGATATGGAGAAAGTAAAAAAAAAACAATGTTATTTTAAAAAATTGTTTAATTTCTGACAGCTTTATTATATTTAAGTGTATTATTAATTTTCGAAATCGAAAATAATACACCTTTCCGACGATATATAAATATTTTGGGGTCTAATGAAAGTTTTGCCCGTTATCTCGAATCTTACCCAAGTAATCAAAAGGTTCAGAGAAGGGTCTCTTAAAAACTTACCCAGCCCTGTTTTTAAACTGAAAAGCATTCTACTCGGATCAGCTTCAAATTTAAATTCTTATCTACACTTTCAAGTTCCATAATAGAAGCTGAGTAGAAGGCTATTCAGCCATTGCATAAGACTTAAATAGGAATTTTTCAAAAATGATTAGAGGTATTTACTTTACTCTTAATTGAAATCTATATATTTAGCTTTTATTATACTATTCTCGTTACTGTTAATGAATTTTATACTTACTTGAAAAATTCTCAGAAAGATTTGAACCTTGACCTTCTTGGTGAAAACTGAACACGCTACTTCTGTACCATGGCCAATGCTTAGATTATTTAGGTTTAGGTTATTTAAAACATCTACTTAAAGTTAACTCAGGATGATCCCCTTTTCAGAGTACGCTAAATATTTAAAATGTAAATATTAGCGTTCATCAAATGATACATCAAATATTTCAAACCGAACTCGCGTGGTTTGTAGTTTAACGTAAGTCTTTTAATGCTTTGTTTAGCTTTTTGTGAAATGTGTGCCTTACCTTTTTTCAAAATCTAGTTTTAAAAAAAGAACCCCAAGCGGTTGGTCTACAAGGTTTTTTTTCTACAATCCGATAATGAAGTGCTGCGAGATCTCTTTCAAGTTGAAATTTTCTTCAACATCAAATTGAAGGCCAAATTGAGCCCGTGAACGAGTGTGGTTTTTTTTTCAAATGAGTTTTTTTTTTATTGGCACTAACGATAATTTTAGAATTTTAAGACTCTTGATGGGTGAAATTAAAAATCGCAGTTCTTCACAATGGGCCTTAAAAATCAGAAATCACTTTCCAGTTTTTTCATTTCAATTATGGGGTTTGAGTCGGCCAAAAGTCAAAAACTGAACTTTATCGGATCGCTTTTTTATTTTTACCAGATAAGAACTAAATATTTGACTAAGATATCCCCAGTTTTTTAAACTTATTATCTTGGATACTGAGCGCACCACAGACATCAGACATTGAAAAGTTGAAAAGTTTGAAAAATGAAGAAAAAATTCAAATTTCATATATTTCTATGAAAAACATTTTTTTGAAGTACACCATATGAAAGCTTATATTAAAAGCTTTCATTTGAACTGTTCAAAATTTTCACACTCTAAATTTATAAATATTAAAAATGAGTAAATAATCATTTTTTTTCAAAACTGAAAAAAATGATTATTTACTCATTTATAAATATTAAAAATGAGTAAATAATCATTTTTTTCAAAACTCTAAAACTTTAAAGCTTCGTCAAAAAAAGCCCCGCATTGTTCCATACTTTTTTTGGTTTCAAGATCTAGTTTGAGGTCCTAAAAATTCAATGAAAGAGTTTCCAGCCACCCCAATGCACCGTTTTAGAGTTATGGTCAAATAAGGCTGAACAAATATCATACAAACGGGTAATTTTTACCCATTTATGAGTATCAATTCAACATAGTTGTTGCTGATTTGTCAAAAAAATTCTTTTCTCATAATTAATTAATCATTTCACACATATTTCTCTTGAGTTTTATAAAATGTGTTGATAGTATTTATCATTTAATTATCAATTAGTCCGATAAACGAAGAAAAAAAAATGTAGGTCAAAAATATCACCAATCATCCTACTTTATAAGTTGTTCTTAAACTATTTTTGTATGAATTTATCTAAAATAAGTTAAAATAGTAATTTCATACAAAATTTTCAAAATTTACAAATGAGTCCAAAACACCAAATAAGTATTATTCACTTATTTACCTGAACTTTTCCGTTCCAATGTTCTTTTGCTTACCACATTTTTGTTCCAATCGCCGGCGAAAATAGTAAATAAAAACCCTTTCTTTTTATTTTTTTATGAATAATGCAAGCCTTTGGAAAAGTTTCAAAGAGAATGCAAACAAACTATATGATTTTTTTTCACAAAATTATTTGCATTATCATATTCATAGAACACACTTAGTCTCTCAAAAATCTCACTTCTTCAGTATATTGGAATGATGACAAGAAAGTTTGGAATGAATCATGTTGACCCTAAGCGTTTGACAACTTTGGAAGGTTAAGGGAAAACTTTTTTTTTATTGAAACGAACACAAACATATACGATCTCAGTGAAACTTCATGTTCCTTTGAAGAGATCTAAATTCTACTTAAGACTACAGATGTACCGAATAGTTCGGCTCACCGAATAGTTGAGCTAAGTATTCGGCCGAATTTCATTATTTCTGTCATTTTTGTCATTTATGTCATTTTGGTCAATTTTCGTCATTTTAGTCATGTTTGTCCTTTTTCTCGTGTTTGTCATTTTTTTTCCTTTTTTCTGGTTTTTGCCTTTTTTTGTCATTTTTGTTATTTGCGTCATTTTTTTCGCTTTGGTCAATTTTGTCACTTTAGTCATGTTTCTGTCATTTTATTCATCGTTGTCATTTTTGTCATTTTTGTCATTTGTATCATTTTGTCATTTGTATCCTTTTTGTCGTTTTTGTCAATTTTATCATTCTTGTCATTCTTGTCATCTTTGTCATTTATGTCGTTTTTGGGATTTTAATCATTTTTGTCATTAGCGTTATTTTAGTGATTTTTGTATTTTTTTTTTTTTATTTTTGCCACTTTTGTCTTTTTTGTCATTTTAGTGATTTTTGTCATTTGTATAATTTTTTGACATTTACGTCATTTTTGTCATTTGTATCATTTTTTGGTCATTTGCGTCATTTTTGTCATATTTGTCATTTTCGGATTTTTTAATTTTTTTTAAATTTTAGTTATTTTTGTCAATTTAGTCATTCTAGTCATTTCAGTCGTTTTAGTCATTTTAGTCTCTTTTTTTTAATTTTTATCATTTTTGTTACTTTTGTCATTATTGTAAATTTTGTAATTTTTGTCATTCTTTTCAGTTTTGTCAGTTTTGTCATTTTTGTCATTATTGTCTGCACTGAAAATTCAAACCCGATCATCTCAGGGGGAGTGAACCAAATTCTGAAATTCGAGTTTTATTCGAATCCTTTTTTCATACTTATCAGAACAAATTTGTTTAGTTTTGTGCAAAAAATTTGCAACGTACTTAAAATAAATAAAATAGCTACTTATGATATCGCACAAAAGTTTGGGATCACCTCGCAGAAGGGTGTAACGGCTTAAAGTTTGGGATCAGTCTTCTGAAACATGCATTTTTATTTCACGCGTATCTCTGTTATCAAACAACGTTTTGTTTATTTGGTAAGTTGGAAGCAAATGTGTTGAATCTGCTTTATGGATATTTAGTTGAAATATTTTAGAAGACTAACTTCGTTAAACCTTTAGCTAAAGTTGGATCACCAAATAGTCCGACCTTTAAAAAAAACATGCACATTTGTTTCGACCATAACTTAGATGTCTAACAAATTATTGCAGATCGATTGGGCTTATTTGAAAGCTTATGAAATGCACTTAATTTGGGATGCTTAGCTAAAAATTATATCATAGATAATTATCACCAGAATGTTAACTAAAAATAGAATATAAGTTTTAAAATTAATGAGACTTTAATCGAACCACATTATTGGACAAAGTCTTTAGAACTGAATAAAAGAAACTTCAATGTGTTATGTTTGTGCTAAACGTTTTTCTCGGCCATCAGCTTTTAGTATACATAGAAGAGTTCTATTTCAACCACATCACATACTACTATATGACTATACATGCGACGTGAATGTCGATGACGGCCGTTGATGACGAAAGTTATTGTCTATGAATGAGTTTAAGAGGTGGGTTGATGATTTTTATATCTTGGTGGTTCTTCCATGTCAGTCAGGCTTCTGAAACAGTTTGACGATCTTTGAACAGCTAAAAAATTTCGCCAGACACAAACATCGAGTTGATTCCAAACAAAAGTTTTGTTTTGGAAAGATGTTTTGTGAAATAATAAAGATACATTTCTGAGCAAAATATTTTATCATCAATATATTTTATCAAATGTGATGTTTTACGATTTCTATGAACAAACAGATATTCATTTTGAAAAAAATCCAAATTAAATACGACCTCCTCCATTCATCTTCCTCTTATGAATGAACTCGAGCAGTTCTGGTTTGTGTAGGATACCGAGCTCACTGGTCCCAAGCCAACCATCTACTACCCTGTACTACACTCTCATATGCTCAGGAACATTTTTGCGCAGGCAAAACGGCTTTTCGAAGTGAATGAAAGCAAGATTTCTCGCGCGCATTTCCCAATGCCAAGTGTATGGGCAATTGGTGAAGGTCAGTGCTAACTATTTGACGACGCAGTTGTCGAGCCGGATTTTTGCCGACTACTAAGCTAGAGGTGTTCCGTGTACTACTAGTATAATGTTATAACCCTAGGACATGTGGGTGTTAAAGGGCAAACAGGTGTGATATTTAGTTGATGTTTGTCTTTTTTTTTTGTTGCTCTCTCTTTCCGTTGACAACTTGCGTCATCAACGACATCATCATTGCTGGGTGCTTAAGTTTTTGAGGACAGATCTCGTGATCTCGGCCGGCTGAGTTGCGTGCTGTTTTTACTCAACCGAATTAAAATATGACGCAGGTTCAGAGTGTGAGGGATTTTGGGACAGTTCTGAATTTTGTGAATATACATAGCATGTCTTCATTATACGTTATATCATTGACAGTTTTATGATTCTTTTTAATAGATCTGAAAGTCAAGTCTAAGTCAATTCAGTTAAATAAGTTTTATAAATTTTTTACTCTTATGAACGTTTTGTTGAATTCTCTTCTGACAGTTTTGAGCGATAAACGATGTGACTTGTTTGATGATATTTTCAAAGCAACTGACAGAGTAGAAGTCTTAGATTACCACATTAAACTGGGTCTATGGGGTCATTTTTTAATTTAAAAAACCATGGGGTCTTAAAAGTTTCTTTTTGGTTCAACACTCATCCATGATTTCTAGCAGAATTTGTAACTAACGTTTACATGAGTAAATTTGAACTTTTAGGTTTGTTTGCGAAAATTTTATATTTTGTACTGTAAAATCAACAGAATGTTTTGTTTAAACCGAACCTGCTAATGGTTTTTGTACCAATTTATAAGTTCGCTAAGGGAAATTTTCCGCTGAACAACTTTGTCGAAGATCGTAACTTCTTATCTTATTAGATAAAAAAGATATCAGGTGTAGAAGGGGAGCATGTCTTTGAACATTTAAAAACAATAAATTCAATTGATATCACTGCTGGGTGCCTAGCGAGGTATTGCATGACTACTTTTCATTCAATACTTCGCGAGGTACCAGCAGTGATGTCAATTCCATGTGGTTTATCTATAGGTGCGGACAACCAAAAACTTTAGTGTTAGTTCGTTGTATCCATACAGTTGTTTATGAACGATTGTGACGTAACACGACGCCGTCGCGGTGGCGAACGATCAACGCACCAATGAAACCGTAGCAACGTCCCAGAATGTTGTTATTGACGTTACTATGAAAGCTTGTTACTAAGTTTTCAAGATGCCGTCTTGTTGTGAATGCAAAATTATTCACGATGCGGTTAAGATTCCAGTTGTTAAATTAATTTTTCAAGTTCTCGAAGTTGTTTGACGGATTCAGCTGCAAAGGAATTCGTTTGGTTCCAAAGTTTTGTCCAAAAAAAACCTTTCCTGAAATCGATGAGTAAAAAGTCCCTATAAAATAAGCTGGCAGGTGAGAATATGTTGAGGAATTTGAGGAATACCTTTCGTAATAAATGGTATTTTTTCAGTTACTGAAAACAAAAACTTTTTTATCATTTTTATGAATAGCTTCTGTTTAAAAAATTCAGTTTTTGATAATAATTCAGAATTTATAAAAAAAAGTTGATTTTTAAAAAGTCAGATGCCAATATAGAATGCAAAAATTATGATCACATTTCGATTCAGAGCTCAGGTTTAAAATTGTACATTTCAGGTTTTCCATATAAGATTTGAAACTCAAATCAAGATTTCAAATACTGTGTTCTGGTTCAGTGTGAGGATCTTGTTGTCTGATTTACAGTTTAGTGTCAGTATCTCGGAATTTCGTAATTGAACGACTCAAAATGTTCAAACAGTACAAGATGTGTTAGATTTTTTTTAAATCATTTGGAAATTATCTAATCTTTATTGCAAGGAAGGATACCGAACAAGTGATTCGACTTTGAACACATTCTGTTTATAACTTCCAATCGATGCTCGAGCTCCATGGTATGATGTACGTATAAAAACTGTCGTCGCAAGGCGACTCCAACGTCGAGACGCACTTGAACGTTTGTGACGTAGCAATCAAAACATTGAAAAAACTGATTCTCACACTCGTGCAACGGTAGTCTTGTCCGCACCTATAGATAAACCACATAGATGTCAATTAAATTTATTGTTTATCAATGCCAAAAGTCATACGCCTGTTAAACAGCTAATAACTTCTTTGCATAATAATATACGAAGTTAAGGTCTTCGATAAAGTTGTTCGACCGGAATTTCCTTTAGAAAATTTATAAATTGGCACAAAAACCATTAACAGGCTTGGTTCCACAGAAGAAACAAAAATAATGTTGATTTTTTCAGTACCTACAAAATATTAAATTTTCCCATACAAGCCTAAAAGTTCAATTTACTTCAATTTTCTGCAAAAAGTCATGAATGAGTTTTTAATCAAAATGAACTTTTTTAGACCCCAGAGTTTGAGAAATTCAAAAATGACCCCAAATCGTTTCAGTCTAACGTTACATGGTTGGAATATGTCGCATGGCCAGGTTTTGTCATATGGACAGTTGACAGTCGTTTGAAAGTTCCCAAAACATGCGTTAAACAAACAGCTAGCGGTCACCATCATACTCTCGTGTTCCATAAATATTCAACGTTATTCACTATGGCACCGAGTGCAGCACTGCAGAAAATGCTTCAAATATCCAAACAAATTATTTGCATACTACTCGAACGCCCCCGCAAAAGAAAATTAAATTCCATCGCCATCAGAGGCCATGTTTGGAGGCTGCGGCTGCTTTAATAGTGTATCATTTTTCAAACGGTCCTTTCAAACGCTCCATCGTCCATGTTTGGTCCCAAAGTTATGCTTTGTGGTTAGGTCGAACGATTCCATTCATCGGATCCATCCCGAAGAGGAGATCGAAAGAAGAAGGACGGCCTGAAAGCTGATTACATTTGCACCCAGCTGGGACAAAATCTCATAATCGATTCGTTCGTTAGCGCCATCCATACTACTACATAGCTAGCCAATCGTGTCCGTCGTTGCCCATCCCTCCACAGTTGGTTGAATTCGTTGGCTTTTTTTCTGGACCATCTGAATGAAATGGTACCAACGACCGGCAACAAGACTTTTCAATAAAGTGATATAACTAAGAGCAGGTTGGGGTTTTACCGTAATCGGGTCAAACGGTTACCGGGTGTCTTTAAAATATTGAAGCCGTTTGCGAAATGAGAAAGGAATGGTAGATGAAATAAACCATCAGCAAACCCAGTAAACCTCCTTATTTTCAAGCTTCCTTTGCAAATACTAACAGTCAAAACTTCAAGTCAAAATATCTGTTTCGATTTCAAAGCTTCAAAGCAAATACAAACAATAAAAAGAAAAACATAAAAATATGAATTTTTTTTATCAATCAATTTTTATCTTTTTGTTTGATAACTTCTTTCAATTAGTAAGATAGAATGTTTCATGGAAACTTTTATGTATCATGATCAGATCAGTCAAAATGACTTTAAACTCGAAGCTTCTCAAAAAAGCATAATCGGCTTCTCATAGGTCAATTTTTTAAAAGTAGATATCGTTACAAACAAAAATGACATAAATGACTAAAATGACAAAATTGAAAACGATGACTAAAATGACAAAAATGACAAAAAGGCAAAAACCCGAAACAGGAAAAACATGACAAAAATGATCAAAATGACAAAAATGACAATCACGCGATTAAGTACAAAATTGATTAAAATGACAAAAATGACCAAAATCACATTTATGAAAAAAGACAAAAATGATAACAATTAAAACAAAAAATCTTATATATATAAAAATGGAGCCACTTTCTTTGTAATAACATCACGTATGAATGGTCATTCGGAATGAAGTGAAATTTGGTAGCCGAAGGTTTTTTGGGTCAGAGATGGTTTGTATAATAGTTTCAAGAATCTCACTTTTGATGAAGAGGGGTCCCCAAACAAAATTATCTCTTCATATCTTCTTATATATAAAAATGCAGGCGTTTTCTTTGTAACAACATCACGTATGAATGGTCGGTCGAAATGAAGTCAAATTTGGTATTCAAGGGTTTTTCGGCCCAGAGATGGTTTATATAATATTTTTGAGATTTTTACTTTTTATGGGAGGGGAGCTTCTATACAAAATCAACTAGAAACGGGACAAAACTCGAACAACTTGAAGACGATTTTCATGAAAACCGATTCACGAGCCCGAAGAAGTTAAAGAACTGTAAACATTTTCCAACGATTTATTAGGTAACAGATAAAACGAAGTTTACCGGGTCAGCTAGTGACTGATAAAAATGACTAAGGCTGATGTCATGCTGAAGCAACTAGCAACGCGACCTACAACGCAACGTTCACACGACTAATCAGCTCTCATTTGATCTCCATGGAAATCGCGCAGACCTGTCATACTGGTCGCTTTGTATAGCGCGACCAATCTGATGCCAATGTGTTTTGTAGCGCGACTAGTAGGAAATCCAATAGGAATAATGTTTTTTCTCGATTTGAAGCATTGATTCCGGGTTTTAAGCACAATAGTACGAAGATCTGTCCGAACTTGTGATAATAAACTAAAAAATATTTTAATCGGCGAGAACATTTTCATGAATTCTTAGTTCCGGCAAAAAAAACAAGGAATTTTATCGGTTCAAATTTTGGCATTCTTGCAATCCGGGTCGTGATTTGATGAGTTTTTGATAGCTCCCGAAAGAAAGGAGACGATTCAAAGCACTATCAGATGTAAAGAAGTGATGATTTGTAGGGAATTTCAAAGTCACAGGTCGCGCCAGCATGACATACCAATGCAATGCAACGCAATCTTATTGGAACGTTGCGTTGCGTTGCGTTGCTAGTTGCTTCAGCATGACATCAGCCTAAAATGACAAAAATTATTATTATGGTTTATTATAGACATTTTACCACTCCTGGGGTATTCGTGTCTTTTTAAAAATTACATTAATATTAAATACTAAAAAAATACAACTACTAAACAACTGCTAATAATAATTAATTTTAACCTACTTAAATAAGTTCGAATAGTTTACCCTCTTTCAGAAATTTGATGAGATTGTTTTCCTTGTCTGCATCATTCGCCAAAACCTCAAAGATCGTCCCTGTTATGTTGTACTTTTTTCGGGGTTCTTCGTAGCCTTTACAGTCGATGAGGATGTGTTCAACTGTTCTTATGACGCCGCAAAAAGAACATGTTGGCGGGCTGTTGCGTTCGAATAAATATGAATGTGTGAATCTAGTGTGTCCAATACGCAACCTGGTTAAAACACGTTGTTCGGAAGCGCATTTACGATCAACATATTTGGTTGGGTAAGGTTTGTTGATGCGTAAAAAACATCTCGATTGCCACCAGGTTGTTGTCCATTTATTCCAAATTTGTCGTCTTATTTCGAAGACTGCATCCTGAGATGGTAATGGGATATTTTGAGGAGGAATTTTACGAGCCTCATTTGCATGGAAGTCTGCTTTATCATTCCCAAATATTCCTGAGTGTCCTGGTATCCACGCGAACACCACATTTCGGGTCTGGATCAATTTTTCGATTTCCTGAATCCATGGGTGTTTGGAGCGCCCTCTTTTCAGAGCGTCAAGGCAACTTGCTGAGTCGCTCAATATCAAATTTTTCCCATCTGGTAAACTTTCTGCTACAGCCTTTTTAAGTGCGTATGCTTCAGCCGAAAATATGCTACAACTACCCGGAAGTGGAAATTCCTTTACAGTTTCTCCATCAACCAGAGCTGCTCCTGTTCCATCGTTAGTCTTAGATGCATCAGTATAAATGATATTATAATCGTGGTATTTATCATATATAAACGCATTGAAAGTCGGAACAACTTTGTGTCTGCATGTCCCAGCTTTCAGACGTTGTTTGATTCTGTCATCTATTTGAGGTTCTTTGAAATCCCATTCGCGGTCTATGCATCGCCTTAGTTTTGATATTGTAGGGATTGTACAGCCAGTTGTGTCATAGTACAATGTTGAAATTCTGGCAAAAGATATAAAATTTGCTTCGTTCAATTTTTCGCTTAATCGGATTACAAGCTGAGCTATTCGCTGAATAACTAGCATATCAAAGGGAAGACAGCCAGATTCAGAATGAATGGATGTTACTGGACTTGATCGAAATGCACCAGATGCAAGTCTTACTACAGCGTTGTAAGTAGGAGCAAGAATTTCAAACATTTTTTCTGTATTTTGACTAAGGAAGCCGACTCCATACAGCAGTTTTGAAACAATCAAAGAAAATCCGGTGGTAAGAAGTATTCTGCGGTTCCCTCTTTTTAATTTATTTCCTAAAATTCTTAAAATTCTTATTCGGTTTTCACAGCTTCTTTTAATCAAGTTAAAATGTTGAATGAAATTCATTTTTTGATCTATGAGAATGCCTAAAATCCTCATCTTCCTTACTCTTGGTATCACTACTCGATTAAGTTTTATGGCACGACCACGTTTCCGATGTTTAATGTTACATAAATGCATATGTTTGGATTTGTTTGGAGACATTGTAAATCCTACATTTTTACTCCAAGAGTCTATTTTTACAACAGCATTTCTTAAGAGTTTACGGACTTCTACTGTGTTTGTCCCTTTCACCACTAAAAGCACGTCGTCAGCATACAATAAAATGTCAACACCGGTTGGAATCTGTTCGAAAATAGGCTGCATGGCCACCAAAAACAAGGAAACCGGAAGAATCGAGCCTTGTGGTACTCCGTTCTCAGCAGTACGCAGTGATGAGGTTACACCGTTTGCAAGTACTCGAAAAGTTCTATTAGTGAGAAAACTACGAAGCATATTGAGCAATCTACCCTGAATTTTCCACTTTATTAAAGTTTGTAAAATAGCATGTCTACATGTTGTATCGTAGGCTTTAGATATATCCAAGGATATAAGTTCTGCATGTTCATTATCATTGGTGATTAAGAGGTTTTCCAAATCAGCTAAATAAGTATCAACACCACGTCCTGCTCTGAAAGCGTGCTGTCGTATGTCTAGTTTTTGATTACTTTCTAGCTCAGTTACAAATCGACGATTAACTAATCTTTCAAACAGTTTTCCGATGCAGCTAAGTAAAGTAATTGGTCGAAACCCCTCGGGTTTGCTACGGCTACCATCTGGTTTTGGTATGGGAATGACAGTACCTTCTTTCCATTGTTTTGGAAAATCGCCCTTTTCCCAAATTCTGTTGAATAATTCTAAAAGAGCCACTTTTGAATGACAAAAATGATATTTGAAAATTTAAACAAAAAATGACAAAAATAACAGAACACGACAAAAATGACAAAAATAAAAAAAAAAAACGACAGAAATGACGCAAATGACGAAAATAACAAAAATGACAAAAGAGGCAAAAACAAGAAAAAGGAAAAAGATGACAAAAATGACATAAATGAAAAAAATGACAAAAATTATAAAAATGACAAAAATGACGCAAATAACGCAAATGTCAAAATGACAAAAAACAAAAATTACAAAATGACGGAAATGACAAAAATGGCAAAAACAAGAGAAATGACAAAAATGACGCAAATTAAGCAAATGACAAAAAATATGAAAATTAAAAATTTCAAAAATCACTAGAATTTCTTAGATGACAAAAATCACAAAAATGACAAGAATGACAAAAATTATAAAATTTACAAAAGTAACAAAAATGACAAAAATTAAAAAAAAATTAAAAAAAATGACAACAATGACTGAAATGACTAATCTGACTAAAATGACAAAATTTGACAAAAATGACAAAAACCACAAAAATTACAAAAATTTAAAAAAAAAATGCGAAAATGACAAAAATGACACAAATGTAAAAAATTACAAAAATAATTATAATGACAAAAATGACAAAAAAAACTATACAAATGACAAAAACGAAAATAATGACAAAAACGACAAAAATGACAAAAATGACAAAAATGGCAAAAATGACAAAAATAAAAAAAAAAATTACACAAATCACAAAAATATGATAAAAATGACACAATTGATTAAAATCACAAAAATTTCAAAATTGACAAAAAATGGCAAAAACGAGAAAAAGATTATAAAAAATTATAAAAATGATAAAAAAAAAAGAAAAAAACCAAAATGTCAAAAATGACAAATATGACAAAACTGAAAAACGACAAAAATAACAATAATCATAAAAATTACAAAAATTACAAAAATTAAAAAAAAAAAATAAACAAATGACAAAACTGATGAAAATGACAAAAATGACAAAATGACAAAAATAACAATACTCACAAAAATGACAAATATGACAAAAATGACTAAGATGACCAAACTGACGCAAATGTCAAAAATGATCATAATGACGGAAATGACAAAAATAACTATAAAGACAAAAATGTTTTTGGAAAAGAAAATTTAAAGGTTGGGTAATATAAACTTAACATATAGGGTAATTTGCCAATCGTTGTTCCCTTACCTATTGTTGCACGGAATGACCAAAATTGTCAATGTTTCAGCTATTTTTCAAGTTTTTCCCAAAAATAATACTGAATCATTTTAATTGGAATATTTACTCATGAAATGAGGCTTTTACGATATAATTTTTCAGTAAAATATGCATCTAACGACAGTTTTAATTTGCAATGTTTTTTTCGCGCCATTTTTGTGCTAATTATTAAACAAAACCTTAAGATTCCTTCTAAAGCATTTGAGGTTTTACGTCAGAACAAAATATTTTTCGAATCGGTTTTCATTACGAAATATTTGTTGGAGAATTTCAACACCATGATTTTGGAAAAAAATTACTATCCATACATAACCTGAGATAATATAGGATCGTGCAACAATTGATTCGCCAAATCTCCTTTTGTCCCATTGTTGTACACAAATCCGTTGCAAGATTTCTATGAAAATTTCAAATTTATTAACTTATAACCGTAAGATGAAAATAAAACATCGCAATCAATTGTTTCGCATAGCCAATGAGTTTGTTGGTTTATATAACCTTCGCAAAAACATTGAAAGCAAATAATTGAAAGCTCCAGCAAGCGAAGCCTGCAATTTTACAATACTTTTTAATGGATTTCGATTTTTATTTTTAAATGTTTATAACTTTTTTCGTGAAATACTTTGCTTCTTCTCATGTTAGCAAAAAATTAAGCTTAAAAATAGCTTAAATCAATATCCAATCAAATTTCATATGCAAAAACTTCTCCTTCCATGCAAATTTCCTTACAAAATTGAACACGTTTATTGATTACATGCAACGCAACTGAAAAAAAACTCGGATTGTCTTTTAATATGACATGTTTTTGCTGAATAAGTGAATATTTACGTTCACCTATTATTTTTAGTAATTTCTGTGCTCTAAATTAACAGTTTTCCACCTAGAATTTTCATATTTTATGCACTTAATGTTGATTTTTAATAATTCAGCCTCTATCCAAGACACTTCATATTTCCATTTTTTTTTCTATCTAAATATTTAAATTGAAGTTTTGAGATATTAAACTCGTTGAAAAACATATCTATGTATTGAAAAGTCAGGCAACCTGCAATGTCTGAAAAGTGTCAAAGTCACTTAAACTGCTTTGGCTTTGAGGGACTACTTTTTTATCAGATTTATTTTTAAATCCTTTATCCCGACCATTCACTTAACATTTTGTGCAAAGAGTTTGAAGACCCCTAAAGCCCCTATTTCTCAAATTTCGAGACGACATATCTTAAAGAACTGTTTTTTCATGTCAACAGCGAACCCCTTACTTTTGATAATAAAAAATATTGTCAAAATATTGTAAATTGGAAAAATTTCGACCTTTAATCCCAAAAAAAAAAACTCGAAGTCGAAGGTTGAAAGATCCGAAATATTACTTATCATGTGCTATTTTCTCAGAAATTCTAATCAGCCGTCGAGCTAGACCGGAGACATTTGAGTGAAGCTTTATTTGTCTCTTATAATTCAGAAAATTTACCAGTCATAACTTCGTGAAGATTGATGAAATGCTACAGAGGTTATATTCATTATAAATAATCCCACTTCATGAAAAAGATATTCAAAAAAAATTAAATTTTTGAAAAGATACACTCAATAAATCAAACGAACGATCTGAATCTTTGGGCGTGGTTGAGTCCATTTTTAAGCTTTAAATTGATTTTCATAATGTAAAAATCGATCAATTTCCAAGTAAGTCCTAACGCAATTATTTTATAAAATCACATCTTCTCCATAAGGGTAAAGTGGGGCAAACAGATCGCGTCCTTTATTCCTTTCACCAGTAAATAGGCGTTTTAAAAAAAGTTTTGAATATCATTCAGTTTATTCTATGGAATTTCAATGACACAAAATTTTATTTTGGTGAGACATATAAAGAAAAAAGCTCAATACTGGGCAAATAAGGTCTAATAACACTGCACTCAGATGGCTTTGGTTATATTCAGTGGTATATTTGAGTTTCTGAGGAAATTTCACGTGTGATAAATGCTACTCCAGACTACTAAAACCGGCGGCTGCGGATTTTTTTTTTCGATTTTTGGTCCGAATATTCCCATTGTGCAATGAACGGAAGTTTTTGCAACCATTGGAAAAAATCCTACAACATTAGGCAGGACATAAATTATGCCTGTGCAACTATTGGGCACAGACAAGCTGTTTTAAATGATTTTTTCAATTTTTATGTCACTTTTTTCGAACACTTGAACTTTTGTATCTTGTTGACCAATCCTGTAAGAGTGCAATCGACGAAAAAAATCGAATGAATTCTGTTGAAATGACTAAAACACGGCATAAACACCAAAATCATGTGCTTAGCTGTGCAACGTTTGGCAAATCACCCTACTTTTTGTCAAAAACATACAGAAAGGTTTTGCTCACGATCTTTCGAATAAAATCTCAAGAATTACAGTGTATGTACATTATTTTTTATTGCTTTGTTTGATGAATCTACGAATCATCGTTTAATGCAAAATTCATCGATCATGAATGATGAATGAAAAAAAATCACCGCGAACAGGAATCGAACTCGAGTCCTCTGATTATAGCTCTATAATTCAGTTGACTTCATTGAATTGAGCTCGCTGCTTGATTATACGACAGAAAAGGCTCATCTAGCCTCGCTTAATGGCGCTTATACTGTCCTAGAGGGATTCTCATTATGCCCCTACCTACAGTGACTGATTTTCAGCTTTCGGCAAAAAAAATTAAAATGCATTTTTTAACGTTTTTATTTAGTTTTTTGAAGTTTCAGTTAAAAGAAAGACTTTTTCAGTGTCTGAACACGAAACAATGATGTAACTTACATATTAATCTGATATTTTGTATCTTAATGTGTGTGATTCGACAAGTAATTTTGAAGAAATGTGCCAGGCAATTTAGACCCATTTTCATTTTGTTCAGTAGCCATTTGTGAACTTCAAAACACTCAAAATTAACTTGCATTTTAATCTAGTTTCATTGAAAGCAATGAAGCTAAATATCTTAAATCAATTTTCCAGGAAAATTCCAATGAAAAAGTACGAAGACTAGCAATCTGCAAAGTCCTTAAAACGCTTTCATTACAAGCAAACAAGCAGGGAAGCAAGCTGGCAGAAGCGGTCTCCACTTTTCGGGGATGGATTTCCCGGGTGGAATTTTAACTTGAAACTCGCGCGTCGAAGATTTTGCGGTTTATTACACGGAATTGTGATCGTGAAACGTGCCGAAACCGGAGCCCGCCACCAAACAAAGCTGAACAGGATGTTATCTCGTAATTCTTCGGTCTCCTTTTCTCGTTTGGGGCACAAGGCTCGCGTGTCTCTCCGTCCTTACTCCAGAAGTAGAAGCAGAAGCAGATTCTGGTGGCTCAGCTGCCTTACTTGCTTGCTTGCTTGGTTGCTGTGAGTGTAAATCAGATGAGCTGAGCGCAGAGGTTTCTCGGTACTGTCTCTGTGCTGAAAGGATTTATTGGATTGAGAATTTAATTTATTATCTTAGCAGGAGGAAATCGCTTTTGTCGAGCAGCAGAGCCATTTGCTGCGCAAAAAGCAATATTGTAGACATTCTTGTAAATTAATTATTTCCTTTTGTTCCATCTCTGTTTTTTTTTGCTTCAATCTGACTTAATCTAGCTAGAGGGTGGCAAATTTGAGACAACGACTGTGACAATCATATCATATTCAGTATTAAACCGTTGAAGATTATGGTGATGTTGATGATGATGTTTCAAAACAAGAAGAGGATTCATGTATTCATGAGTATGCATCGAAAATATTGATCATTTAGAAAAACGGATGATGGTCCTCGTCGTCATCTTCCTCGCTTCCATTGACAGTTTGTTCAGGTTGTTCTTGGAAAAATTTTGAGCCATCCATCGAATATTGAAAGGAAGGCAAGAAAAGAAACGACGGCGGATGAGCTCATTCTAAATTCATGAGCATCGAGAGACGGTGACCTTCCTCGTAGAAGCAAGTAAAGCTGCATATACTAAAGATAGATGGAAGAAAAGCTGGTTTTTAGTAAACAGACGAGAAAACTTTGAACAGAAAAAAACAGATTTTTTCTTCCAGTCGGTCGTTTCCACGGTTCTTCCGAAGTCATCAACATGAAAACATTTCATCATTCACAGTGTGCTCCTCTGGCGTGGCAGACTCAAATTCCATTAACGTTTAACGGCGTGGGTGGTTCTCAGTAGAAGGAAATTTCCTCCCCTAGGATTCTGAGTTTTCAATCTATGGATTAAAGGAGAACCTAGTAGTTACATTACTAATTCGATAGATTTAACAGGTCTTTGTGAAATAGATCGCTGGTCGACTTTTCAGTTGTAAATTTAGATTTTTATTCAAAACTTGTTTTTTTTTTCCTTCAGGCCCTCACTTATGCTGGATTTGAATTTCTGAAGAAATTTTAAAGCCATTTATCACAATACATATTTCTAAATAAAAACTATTTTTTGAAAAGAAATTTAACAAAAAAAAACATGTAAGGAATGTATTGTAAAAAATGCAACACTTTGTTTCGTGAATAGCTTTTGAATGCATGGGTGGAAATTTATGAAATTTTCAGTGTAGCTACTTAGTGATTAAGGAAGCCATTCGCCAGCTGAATAGAAACAAGTCGGCTGGGAAGGATGGCATCGCAGCTGAACTCATCAAAATGGGCCCGGACAGGTTGGCCGATTGCCTACACCGGTTGATAATCCGGATCTGGGACATAGAACAGCTACCGGAGGAGTGGAAGGAGGGGGTAATATGCCCCATCTACAAGAAGGGCGACAAATTGGACTGTGAGAACTACCGAGCGATCACTGTCCTCAATGCCGCCTACAAAGTGCTGTCCCGAATCCTATTCCGCCGCCTAACGCCACAAGCAAACAGATTCGTGGGAAGTCATCAGGCCGGCTTCATGGAGGGACGGACCAGATATTCACATTACGGCAAATCCTCCAAAAATGCCGTGAACACCAAGTCCCTACGCACCATCTATTCATCGACTTCAAAGCTGCATACGACACGATCGACCGTAACGAGCTATGGAAAATCATGGACGAGAACGGCTTTTCCGGGAAGCTGATCAGACTGATCAAGGCGACGATGGATGGAACGCAGTGCTGTGTGCGGATCTCGGGTGAATTGTCGAGTTCATTCGAATCGCGCAGGGGGCTTCGACAAGGTGATGGTCTATCCTGCATGATGTTCAACGTAGCGCTAGAAGGTGTTATTCGACGAGCGGTGGGCGAAATTCGGGGCACGATATTCAACAGATCCAGTCAACTTATCTGCTTTGCCGATGACATTGATATAGTCGGCAGATCATCTGCGGCGGTGGAGGAGATCTACCGCAAACTGAAACGCGAAGCAGGAAGGATTGGGTTGATGATTAATACGTCCAAGACAAAGTACATGCTGGCCTGCGGATCCGAGACCGACCGAACCCGCTTGTCCAGTAATAACAAGGTCACGATCGACGACGACGAGCTAGAGATAGTCGAAGACTTTGTCTATCTCGGCTCACTGGTGACCGCAGACATTGACACCAGCCGTGAGATCCGGAGGCGAATTATCAGCGGAAGTCGTGCCTACTATGGACTCCACAAGCAACTGCAATTGAGAAGACTTAGCCCTCGCACGAAGTGTAACCTGTATACGACGCTTATTAGACCGGTTGTTCTCTACAGGCACGAGACATGGATATTGCTCGAGGAGGACCTGCGTACACTCGGAGTATTCGAGCGACGAGTGTTAAGAACCATCTTTGGCGGCATACAGGAGAACGGAGTGTGGAAGCGAAGGATGAACCACGAGCTCGCGCGACTCTACGGCGAACCCAGTATCCAGAAGGTGGTGAAGGCTGGCCGGATACGCTGGGCGGGACATGTTGCGAGAATGCCGGATGACTGTCCTGCAAAACAGGTGCTCGCCACGAATCCGGTAGGAACAAGACGAGCGGGGGCGCAACGAGCGAGGTGGTTAGACCAAGTGGAGCGTGATCTGGCGAACGTGGGGTGCCCGAGAAATTGGAGAATGGTTGCCATGGACCGAGTGAATTTTAGGAATTATGTTCGTCAAGTTATGTCGTAAGACGGAATACTATGTAAATAAATAAATAAATAACTTAGTGATGTAATGTGTACGGGCATAAAATTTGGTGACAATCTGTCAGTTGGTTTTGAGGTAGCGTCCAATACTGAAGTACATAGACAAAAAATTTTCGAGCTCAATCCGAAAATATGAATGAGGGAATGATAAAATATCATTTTTTCTGACGGGTTCGTCTAGCTGACTTATAAATAGGCTTGCCTTCATTTCTACAAGGTAAAAATGCTGACCACCGGTAAAACAAACAAAATACGGTGGTAAAATCGTGCGCAAAATATTTAGACTGCTTGTGGAGAGATATTTTGGAAAATTTTGGAACGCAAAAACGGTGGTGGAGTGGTACAAAGTCAAATATGATGTCTTTGTGCCGAAGGAGAACAATCGGCTAAATTTGTAATAACTTCGACCAAATTCAAAATTTAAAGTTATTTTGAAGGTCAAGCTTCAGGAAACGGCAAACGTAATCGAAAATTGCCTTGATTTGAAAAAGCTGGGTCATAGTAGTATGCATTTTAGATGGCGCACTCGTTGCCCAGAAATTTAAGTCGTAAAATTTCTTCATTGGACGCTATCTCAAAAACAACTTGATAGAACATCACAAAAATTTGCATATGTAAACATTACATCATCAGGTAACCTCGCTGAAAATTTAATCAATTTTTATCCATGCGTTCAAAAGTTATTCACAAAACAAAGTGTTGCATTTTTTTTTTCGAATACACTCTTTATTTTTGGAACTTTTCTTGAATTTCCCATTCTCTCGAAAAACAGCAGTCCATTTGGTCAAAAACTCTGAGATATATCACTTTGGGCCTTCAATAAGTCATAATACCAATGTTTGACCGACTTTAAGAGGGTCTTTTCATTTCCATGATAACTTAAAATTGTTCACTTTGTTAGAATTTCATAGTTTTTCCTAATGAATTTCCATTTAACCTACATAAAAATTGAGAGTGGCCTAGAGAGAGCACAGTGGAACAAACCCTATGGAAACTTGATAAAAATCCTTTTTTTTCTCAAGTTTGAAACTTTATTTTAATTTCAAACGCCTAACTGTAAAACATTTGTCAAAATTTGTTCATTTAGGCAATTCGATTTATAGTTGAAATTCATTTTAAATGATTTCTTAAATGATCGTAAATCCCAAAAGTTATTTTCACTAGTTCATTCGGACTTTAAAAGGGGTTGTAATTTTACAAGTAAACCCAGCTCAATTTCCACTTTTTGCCTGTTGAAAATTTATTGTCGTTTTAAGTAGTCCAAGTTTTAGAACAAGCTTTCTGAAATTTTTAAGGTGGTTTTTTTTGTCTGTTTTTATGATTCTTATGATAGTTTGAAACTTTTCCAGTCAAAAGAAATTGACCAGCAAACGTTAATTCACATTAAAAATGATAGATCAAGTTGTTAAGAACGTTACTGCGAATCGAAACAAGATCGTAGAAATGGTTATTTGAAGTCGGTTTAAATCGGATATGATAAAAAGATCGCCATGTTTGCAGATTCTAGTGACGATTTTGATCAATTTGTTCTCTCGGACGAGCTTCTAATGAGAAAAAGCCTTGTTGTTCTCTATGCAACCAGCAGTGCAACCAGATTGCTAAAAATCAGATGGTGTATTTCGAAGATTCATCCGCAGGCCGTGGCGTAGAGGATAGCCTTCAAGTCTTGTAAGCCAGCGAGTTTGAGATCGAATCCCGGTCACGGCATACATAGTACACTTTCTGTGGGTTGGTACTTTTAGCATTTGTAAGATCCTAGCCATCATATCTTCGAAAAATGTACGCTTAGAGTTAAGAAAAAAAAGGAATCTCTTAGAGGAAACATCAAGTTTCGTTGGGATCCTGTATTTGTTTGTGTTCGTTAAAAAATCCAATGAGAGAAGCAGCAATAATTTTCGAAGGCAAAGGTTTGCATGTGTTAAAAGCAAAAACTTGCACTCTCTTGCATTTTTTAAGTATGTACGAATAAGGTGTTGAATATTGTCCAATTCGTACAGTTCTTATCACTTTAGCCAAAAGTTGAAAAAAAAATATGTATATCGTATCCACTTTTGTAGAAAAATGATGTTTTTGTAAGTTTCATACGATCATTCTATAATGTATATGAAACGTATAACAAAATTGTTAAGAATTATACCTAGAAAAATGAATCACAAATTTCTGCCAGAATTGCATAGCTTACACCTGTGGATTTGATTCATTAATCAGAATAATGAACTGTGAATAATTTACCTTGAATTGGATAATTTTAAGGCCACCTTCAATAGCCTTAAGAAAAAAAAATAGGGAAAAATGGTTAAATTTCAATAAAAAAACCATAATTTTTTCTGGAAACACTGTTGAAAAAATCAACTTAAGTAAAATGAATTTTAGTTATTTTTGTGTCAGTTTTGTGTCAAATTCGTGCCATTTTTGTATCAATTTGTTCTTTTTGTGTCAATTTGAGTCATTTTTGTGTTAATTTTTTGTCATTTTTGTGTCATTTTTCTGACATTCTTTTGTCATATTCGTGTCATTTTTGAGCCATTTTAATGTCATTTGTGTGTCAGTTTTGAGTCATTTTCGTGTCATTCTTGTGTCAGTTATGTGTCTTTTGTTGTAATTTTTGTGCCATTTTTATGTCATTTTTGTGTCATTTATGAATCATTTTTGTATCAATTTTATTAGCCATTTTTGTGTAATTTACATGTTATTTTTGAAACCATTTTTTGTAAGGTTTGTGTCATTTTTGTAAGGTTTGTGTCATTTTTGTATAATTTTTGTTTCATTTTGGTGTAATAATTGTGTTGATTTTGTGTCATTTTTGTGTCATTTTTGTATCATTTTTTTTTTTTTCATTTTTGTGTCAATTCTGTCATATCTGTGTCATTTTGAGTCATTTTTGTGTCATTTTTGTATGATTTCTGTGACTCTTTTGTGTCATTTTTGTGCCATTTTTGTTACATTCTTTTGTCATTTTTGTGTCACTTTTTGTCATTTTTGTGTCATTCTTATTTATTTTATTTTATTTTATTTGCCATTTTCGAGTCATTTTTGTGTTATTTACGTGTTATTTTTGAGACAGTTTTGTGTTAGTATTGTTTCATTTTTGAGCTATTTTAGTGTCAACTTGATGTCATTTTTAAGTCATTTTTGTGTCATTTTTGTACAATTTTTGTGTCATTTTTTAGCCATTTTCGTGTCATGTTATTTTGGAGTCAGTTTTTTGTTAGTTTTGTGTCATTTTTGTATCATTTTTGTGACATTCATTTGTCATATTCGTGTCATTTTTTGTCATTTTTGTATCATTTTTATGTCATTTGTGTGTCATTCCTGTGTCCCTTTTGTATCTTTGTTTGTAATTTTTGTACCATTTTCGGCTTTTTTGTGTACTTTTTTTTCATTTTTGTGTAATTTTTTTGTCGCTTTTGTGTTTTTTTAAGGCATTTTTAAGAAAGTTTTGTATCATTTTTGTTTAGTTTTCGTATCTTTTTTGTTTCATGTTAGTGTTATTTTTGTATCATTTTTGTAACATTTCTGTATCATTTTTGTATCTATTTTGAGTAATTTTGTGCCATTTTTGTGTCGTGTTTTTATCATTTTTGTGTCGGGTTTTTTATCATTTTGTGTCATTCACATGTTATTTGTAAGCCAGTGTTGTGTAAGTTTTTTGTCATTTTTCTGTCATTTTTGTTTAATTTTTGTGTAATTTTGTATTATTTTTTAGTCGTTTTTGTGTCATTTTTGTGGCATTTTTAAGTTATTTTTGATCATTTTTGTTTATTTTTTTGTTTTTTTTTTGAGTCATTTTTGTGTCAGTTTTGTGCCATTTTTGTCATTTTCGTCATTTTTGTCATTCTTGTCATTTTTGTCATTTTTGTGGCATTTTTAAGTTATTTTTGATCATTTTTGTTTATTTTTTGTTTTTTCTTGTGTAATTTTTGCGTCATTTTTCTCATTTTTGTCATTTTTGTCATTTTTGTCATTTTTTCATTTTTGTTATTTGTGTCATTATTGTCATTTATGTCACATTTTGTCATTTTTCTCATTTTTGTCTTTTTTTGTCATTTTTGTCAGTTTTGTCATTTTTCTCCATTTGATGTCGCATAAGTTAGTACCAGTTCTGTTTAAAAAAAAAAAGACTTTCATCAACATGCAAAGTGTCAAACAAGAAAGAATGTTAAGATAGATAAATGTATGTACATAAGATACCTTGGCAGCATTGTTAGAAAGAAAGATTTGTCTCGTTATAATATTTGGCAATAGTATGATGCAAATGACAAACTGATGATTGAGAACCACCAGTTCCTAGGGTTAAAAGAACGAGCAAAACAGAATGACCACAATCCGCGATCGACCAAAGGAGGAGGCGGAAGGAAGGAAGGAACTATGTATGTAACGTAGACGCGCGCCCGTCAGAGACGTAAAGTGTGAATAGCCCATAAATTACTTTGTGACGAAAAGCTCTTTTCGCATTGGGTGGTTTTTATGTGTGCAACACCCCAACAACAGAACACCATTAGGAGTTGTTGGAAAAGTAGGAAGAACCCTTTTTGCTTGCGAGCGGCTCCTATATTTTTCGTGTGCCAGAACCACAACACAAAATCCGACTCTGGTAGCGGAACTTCGAAACCGCACCAGCTATAAGTGGAAGCAGAAGCAAAAGCAGCAGCAGCATTACACTAACGCACTCTTTGAACCAGAATGTGGATTAAGGGCGGCTGGCTGGCTGAATGTCCATCCGTCCATCTACTAACCAACTAACCTCCCCCGGAGGCTTGAGGAAAAGGTGTCGAAAGGGTCGTCCTCGAGGTGGAGGTGTTTTATGGGATGAACTGATGAATCCGCTTCCGTTTCGTCTTGCGGACGAGTTGTGCAACTCTCGACAACGACGGGAGAATAATGCGCAATATCTGCTCCCGGGCGGCGGATACTTTGTGGTTGTGGGGGTGTTAAGTAAACATCAACTAAGCTTTAGCCTCCCCGGAATTTTCACCATCCGGGCCTTTGCCTTAGCCTTAGCCGTAGCCATAGCCAGAAGAAATCGATCCATGTTGTTGATGGGCTAATGTCAAGTGCACTATTAGATGGATAGTGTAAAGCCACTCCCCAAGCTCCTCCCCGGTGACTAGCTTTGGGGACTTTGGTTGGTGGAGAGGATAAAATTCTCTGGGAAAAAGTTTCCAGTTTATTTTCCTAGAGTGTCATTGGATACTAGAGCTTCGTAAATTGTGCTTGCTTTTCTTTATAATCTGACGCTCTGCTGGGTTTTTGATCGAAAACGGAAATTGATACTAGTCGGGGTAAACGATGAAGAATGATTCTTACATGGGTTTTAGTGGCGCTACCAGTTTCCACAAGACGATGTACTGCGGACGGAAGTTTCAAATTTTCGATTGAAAATGTATCTTCTTGTGTAAAATTATATCAATTCATGTTGAACATTGCACAACGACAAAGAAGGTAGAAAGTATGTGTACTAAAAATGCAAAATTATGTGCGTTATTCCAACAACGTTATCATATTATCAGAACTCATAATCATCTCTCTTTTTCATCATCAGATTCAGATTTCGGATTTCGGTTCGAATTTGAAACGAAGATTGATGAATTTTTTTTAAGGTTTATCTAATGCTTGATGCATTGATGCAAGTTGATAAAGATTATACAAAAGTTGGACTACGATAAGTTGAAAATTTTATGAAAATGAGACAAATTTTTTTGCGCAATTGATAAAAATGAAACAAAATATGACATAAATGAGATAAAAATTATAGAAAATTAATACTAAATGGACCTGAAATGAAAAAAAAAGAAAAGAAAACTGAGACAAAGGTGAGGTGGAAATTTGATAGAATATTATCACTAAGAAAATAATAGAACAAAAAACCAAAGATAAAACCAAGGTGGTCAGTGAACCGGGAAATAACCGGGAATTTGAAATCAAAACAGGAAAAAACTGTCAATAAAAGAATTTTTTTCTTGTTGATATACTTATATACTAAATAGGAAAGTTCATCAAAATATTTTTTTTCAGAAGCTTTAGTACAAATTTGTTAATTTTGTTCTGTTTATGATTTAACAAGAGATGTAAGTTTTCGTGCCGCGATTGAGCTATTCCTTCAAATGTTGGAAATAGCTAGCTATAAGAGTCCGAATTCAGAAAACAAAATTTTGAACTTTAATAAAAAATTTGTCGACTTTTAATGGATTATGTGGGATACTTTTTCGGTTAGCAGTCTAACAAAAACGATTATGACTTATGATTCCAAGGATCGATCAAACATCGAAACGATAGAATAATAAATAAAAAGTCGTTGTTGCTATTTAATAGACTGTTTGTCGAAAAAGTATCACATACAATTTATAAACAAAATTTTGATAAGAATTTAAGAATTTGAATCTATTTTCGATTTGAATTCAAAATTCAAGTAGAGAGTTTAAACTAAGAGATAGGATCAAAATTTCTATTATTTTTACAAAAGTCCGACTCAAAGTGCAGATGTAGAATCCATATTCAGAATTCAGGTTTAAGATTAAGTTTTCTTATTCAGAAATCAGCCCTGAATTTCACATTTTTAATCTAAGATTAACATTGAAATGCAAATCAGAGTCTGTTTTGAGAATTTCCTTGGAAAAGATAAACTTTTGTAAAACAAAACAATTTATGCAACAGAAATTAACCTAGTTTTTTAAGTTGAAAACTAAGAGTAAAAATGAATTTTTTTAATTGTTTTTTTTTTAATATCACAGGTGAACAATACTTTAGAATCTTATATTTGTAATGCTGATTTTGGAAATTTTCACTTCTATTTTAAGTGTTATGTCGTTTAGAAGCTCTAAACCTCATCAGTTCTGAGTAAAATCAACATTGATAATTGATGAGCTGATAAACCTATATGAGGCCCTCAAGGCCTAAGGGGCATAAGTGTAAAAATGTTTGATTATGAGTTAATATCGCCAACCGATTCTTCACATTTTAAACTATATTTTGTGGATTTTTCGGATTTTAAGATTTTTTTTACAAATTTTAACATTTGAAAGAAAAGTACATTTTTAAATATACGGAAAATTACCAAACACCACATCTTAAAAGCGTGTTTTCTCGAAATAAGCATTTATGCACTTATACCCCCTTTGGATGACAGGGCCTTAGATGAAAATCGAAAACGATTTCTATCAACTTATGTTGCCCTCAAGGATACAAATGTTTCCTAGATGTTGTAGATCTCGCAAAACAATGCCTTCCTTTTGGTTTAAAATTCTTTGATATGTCTTCAAAATTTCCGTGTTTTACCGAATCGGAAAAAAATAAACGAAATGAAAACTGATGTTACTCGGAAGTCTATACCACTCACGATTTTCAATGAAATTGATGTGACAAAACATCTAAAACTTTGAAATCGTACGAATGATTTTAAGTTTTCTGAAAAAACGGTAATTACACATTTTTAAAATAAATGAAAACCTATTTTCAAACGGATATCAGCTCTTAAATTCTAAACTTCATAAAATGGTAAATTTTGTTAGCAATCGAATTGAAAATTAAATTTTGAAATTTTGATTCGATTTATTCACTTTCACCTTAAAAATATGTTAAATGTCTTTTCGACGGTATAGAAAGTATTTATCTGGGCATGTGGAACCGAAAAAAAGACTGAAATCTTAATCAGGAAACCCGGGGAAAACCGGGATTCTGATTATTGACATCCGCTGGCCACCCTGTGTAACGAAAATTTACACAGAAAGCAACGAAAATCAAACAAAAATGACACAAAAACGGTCAAATATGAGAGATAAACAAGACAACAGTGAGATGAAAATGCAACAAAAATTATACAAATGGAACGAAAATTAAACAAAAGTACAAACAGATGAAAATAAGGCAAAAATGTGTCCAAAATAAGGTAAAACAGTGTTGAATATGTGACCAAATTTTATAAAATAAGATGAAAATTAGTTTCAAATGAAAAAAAAAACTAAGACATTGATAGGGCAAAAATTAATGAAATCGGGTCATAATTAAAGTGTGGGTACAAGAAAAACTTGATGATAAAAGGAAAATTTTATAAAAAATGACTTACGATACATAAGACTAACTAAAACAAAACGGAGACAAAAAACGACTGATAATGCGATATGCGAAGTAAAATATGAAAATGGATAAAAAATTAGACAAATGGAATAAAAATAAGGCAATAGTGAAAAAACTTCAGACAAAATAGTTTTAAAAATAACACAAAACTAAGATAAATATGAGATGAAAATAAGGCGGAAATGTGTTCAAAATTAAGTAAAACAGTGTTGAATATGTGACAAAATAAAAAAAAATAAAAAAACTAAAAACAGGCGAAAATAAATTCCAAATGAAATAACATCTAAAAAAAAAATCTGAGTCATTGATGATGCAAAAATTTGATGAAATCAGGTCATAATTAAAGTGTAAGATGCAAGAACAACTTAAATAAAGAAAAACGAAATTTCGATAAAAAAAAGGGCTCGAAAATAAAACAAAAATGTGTAAAATAATGAGCCACAAATGAAAAAAAAAATTAGACAACAAAATAAGAAAAAAATGTGACAAAAATAAAACATTTGAGATGGATATAAGACTAAAATGATTTGAAAAATAGATGAAAATTAGTTGAAAATTAGACGAAATAGGACAAAATTAAAACGAAATTGATTAGCTTAGTTAGAATGTAAATAAATGAGACAATTATTACATAAATAAGACTAAATATAACAAAATGGAAACAAAAAACGACTGATAAATGACACTATTTTGAATCCATATAAGAAAAAAATTTAAAATATGAGAAGTAAAATATAAAAATGAATAAAAAAATAAGACAAATGGAATAACAATAAGACAAAAGTGGAAAAAAAACTTCAAATAAAATAGTTTTAATAATAAGACCAAAGTATGACAGAAATGAAATGGCAAAACTGTGTTAAAATGAGGTAACAGAGTGTTATATATGTGACAAATTTAAAAAAATTAGATTAAAAATAGGTGAAAATTAGTTTGGAATGAAAAAAAAACATGGAATAACTGAGACATTGTTGAGGAGAAAATTTCTTGAATTTAGTTCATAATTAAAGTGTAACATGCAAGAAAGCTTGAAAAAAAAAAGAAATTTCGATAGAAGGGCTCCAAACTAAAACAAAAATTTGTAAAAAAACGAGCAACAATGAGAAAAAACAAGACAACAAAATGAGAAAAAAATGTGACAAAAATAAAACAAATGAGATGGAAATGAGACCAAAATGATTTAAAAAAAGACAAAAATGGGTTGCAAACGAGACAAAATGGGACAAAATTGATTTATTAATAAGCTCAGTTAGAATGTAGATATATGAGACAATGATTACATATCCGAAAATAAGACTAAATAAAACAAAACGAAGACAAAAAACGACTGATAAAAATAAGACAAAAGTGGAAAAAAATATGACAAAATAGTTTTAAAAATAAGACAAAAGGAAGATAAAAATAATATGAAAATAAGGCAAAAATGTGTCCAAAATGAGGTAACATAGTGTTGAATATGTGACAAAATAAAAAAAAGACTTAAAACTGGTGAAAATTTGTTTCAAAGAAAAAACTTGAAAAAATAACTGAGACATTTATGAGGCAAAAATTTGTAGAAATCAGGTCATAATTAAAGTGTAAAATGCAAGAAAAACTTGAAGAAAGAACGAAAATTCTATAAAAAGGGCTCTAAAATGAGACAAAAATGTGTGAAAAAAATGAGCTACAAATGAGACAAAAAAATGAAAAAAAAAAAACCAATGAGAGATAAATAAGACTAAAATGATTTAAAACATAGATGGAAATGAGACGAAAAGAGACAAAGTTGGGATTAAATTGGAACAAAATTGAGTTATTAATAAGCTTAGTTAGAATTTCAATAAATGAGACAATTATTACAATAAACGCTACATAAATAAGATTGAATAAAACATAACGAAGACGAAAAACGACTGATAAATGACACTATTATGAAAAAATTGAAAACCACAAAAATACTTAAAATATGAGAGAGCAGACGTATGAAAATGGATCCAAAATAATATAATAAATATATGACAAAAATGAAAAAAAAACTTTCAACAATAGTTTAAAAATAATACAAAAGTGAATAAAAATGATATGAAAAAAAAAAGCCAAAACCGGTTCAAAATGAGCTAGAACAGTGTTGAACATGTGACAAAATTAAAACAAATAGACTAAAAATAGATGAAAATCGGTTTCACACGAAAAAAACTTAGATATTTATGAGGCAAAAATTTGATAAAATCAAGTCATAATTAAAGTGTAAGATACAAGAAAAACTTAAAGTTAAAACAAAATTCAATAGTAAGGGCTCGAAAATAAAACAAAAATGTGTAAAAAAATGGGCCACAAATGAGAAAAAATTAGGCAGGAACAGGAGACAAAAATGTGACAAAACTAAAACATATGAGATGGGAATGAGACAAAAATGATTTGAAAAAATAGATGAAAATGAGTTGAAAACTAGACTAAATGAGACTCAATTAGAAAAAAATGATTTATTAATAAGCTTAGTTAGAGTGTAAATAAATGAGACAATTGTTACAATAAACGATAAATAAATACACGAAGACTAAATAAAAATTAACGGAGACAAAAAAGACGACTGATAAATGACACAATTATGAAACCAATATCACAAAAAATATGAGGGAACAGAAATATGAAAATAGATAAAAAATGAGACAAATGGAATAAAAATAAGACAAAATTGCAAAAACACTTAAGACAAACTATTAAAAAAAAAAAGACAAAAGTAGGTTCCAAAATGTTTACAAAATGAGGTGAATCAGTGTTGAATATGTGACCAAATTTGAAAAAAAAAACTGAAAAAGATGAAAATTAGTTCCAAATGTAAAAAAAAAAGATACAAAAAAAACTTAGATATGAACCGAAAATTTGATGAAAAGAGCTCGAAAATGGAGCAAAATGTGTAAAAAAAAAATTAGCCACACATGAGAAAAAATAAGACAACGGAGGAACGAAGATGCAACAAAAATTATACAGACTAAAAAAATTAGACAAAAGTAAGTTAGAAATGAGATAAAAAAGCAAGTAAGAAATGAGACGAAAATTTGATTAAGGTGAATTGAAAATGAGACAAAAATAAGACACATCAGATAAAACAAATGAAAAAAAGACAAAAAGGGGCCAAAAATGAATCAAACCTAAATCATTTACAAAAATGCAGAAATGAGCCAAAAATTACAAAGATAAACCAATAATACAAAAAAGTAAGCCACATAGGGGAAAAATAAGATAACAAAGAAATAAAGATGCAACAAAAATAAAACAAATGAAGCAAAAATTAGACAAAAGTATAATACAAATCAAATAAAAAATGAGCCACGAATGAGTAGGAAATGAGACAAAAATTGAATAAAACTGAGTTGAAAATGAGACAAAAATAAGACACATGAGCCAAAAGTTAACCAAAACAAATGAAAAATAAGACAAAATGTGGCAAAACTTAAAACAAACAAAATTGAATCATTTACAAAAATCCAGAAATTAGTAAAAAATTACAAGAAATGATAAGTGAACAATACAAAAAAATAAGCCACATATGGGAAAAATAAGGCAACAGAGAAAAGTAAGATGCAACAAAAATAAAAAAAAAGAATAAAAAAAAATAGAAAAAAAAGTAAGATTTAAATGAGTCAAAAAATGAGTCACAAATGGGTAGGAAATGAAACAATAATTAAATGAAAGTAAGTTGAAAATGAGACAAAAATAAGAACTCATGTAGTTCATAAAAACAAATGAAAAAAATACGAAATGGAGCAAAATATAAAACAAAATTAGAGCAATTACCAAAATGCAGAAATGGGTCAAAAATGACAAGAAAAAATAAGTAAATAATTCGAAAAAAAATAAGCCACTCATGAGAAAAAATAAGACAAACAAGAAATGAAGATGCAACCAAAAAAATACAAAATAATCAAAAATTAGACAAAAGTAGGATACAAATGGGACAAAGAATAAGCCACAAATGAGGAAAAAATGCGACAAAAAATAAATAAATGTGAGTTGAAAATGAGACAAAAATAAGACACATGATTTTTAAAAATAATAAGAACGACGAGATGGAGCAAAAATAAAAACAAAATTGAATCATTTACAAAAATGCAGAAAGAGTCAAAAATCACAAGAAAAGATAAGTTAGTAATAAAATAAAAATAATCACTTATGGGAAAAATACGACAACAGAGAAAGGAAGGTGCAACAAAAATAATACAAAAGAAACAAAAGTGAGACAAAAGTAAGATCCAAATGAGACAAACAATTAGTCACAAATGAGTAAGAAATGAGACAAAAACTAAATAAAAATGAGTTAAAAATGAGACAAAAAAAAACACATGAGATAACCAAAGCTAATAAAAAAACATTAAAACAAAATTAAATCAATTACCAAAATGCAAAAATGAGTTAAAAATGACTAGAAATTGGTAAATAAAACAAAAATTATAAAAACTATGGCTAAAAATAAAACAACAATAACACAATTCTGTGATCGCAATCATAAAAATGGAACAAATATGTTGTCTCATATTTGGCTCATTTTTGTGATTTTGTTGACACAATTTCAAAAATTGTCTCATTTAAGACATTAGTGAGATCAAAATTGAACGAAAATGAGACAAAAATTAAACAAATGATCAAAAGTATGACAACAGCGAGTTAAAACTAAGAAAAACTGAGATAAAAATGAGACACAAATAAGAAAGTGAGATGAAAAAGCGTTGAAAATGAAACAAATCGGATGAAATTGAATAGAAAATGAGACAAAAATAAGACAGAAAAAATCAAACTCGAAACATAACTGAGATAGAATCTAGACAAAAATGTGATTAAAATTAGACAATAACAACAAAATTTAGTTGTTTATTAAAAGGTACAGCTATGAGACAAACAATAAAAGCAAAAATTTCATAGGAATTATGGGACGAAAATATTAACATATCAAAAAATTAGCCAATATAAAAAAAATTAGCCAAATATGGAACAAAAATGTGTAAAAATAATGGAACGGAAAAAAGACTAACGCGAGGTTTAACGAAAAAAAAAATAAATATATTAAAACTAATATTTGAAAATTAAATAACAATGAATAAAAAAAGTATGAAGTAAACGAAACCAAGACAAAAGTGGCTAGGAAAGATATATAGATTAGACAATAAATATAAAAAACAGACAAGAACGCACCAAATACGAGACACAAATACAACAAAACTCAGACGAGAAAGATACAAAATTGATAAAAATGTGAAACTGAAATAAAACATGAATGAGATAGACTTAAGACTTCAAAATTCTTGTAGATGGGATAACAGTGAGACAAATAATAGAAACAGAAATGACATGATTATGTGACGAATATTTAAACGGATATATAAACAATATAGCAAAAAATAAGTCAAACATGGGACAAAAATTAAACAAAAATAATACGAATGGAACGGAAAAATGACAATCGCGAGATAAAATGAGAAAAAAATAAATCAAAAATAAATAAAAAGAAATAAATAAGGCATGAAGTTAACGAAAATAAGACAGAAAAGGCAATGAAAGATATACAGACAAATACGAGACACAAAAACAACAAAAATGAGTCTAGAAAGATGCAAAAATGGTCAAAATGTGAAACTGAAATAAAATAAGAATTAGATAGACTTCAGACTTCAAAATTCTTCTAGAATGAAGATTCCGAATCGAATCCAGATTTCTGATTGAGATTTCAGATACGGAAAAATTTTGAAATTTTAGTGTCAAAACTTCAGTAAGATTCTATCTGAAGGTGCACTGAGAATCAATATCTCCAGAAAAATATCAAGGAGCTCAACAATATTTTTTTCAAGAATAAAAAAAAACTTTCATCATTTTACGAAAAAAAATCTTCTCATCGACATCTTCCTTCCGCTGAGAGGTGACAGAAATTGAAAAGTAATCAAGCGTAAGAAACTTATTATTACGCTTCTTTTTTTGTTGGCCTTTCGATTTCGGGTTTTCCGCCCGAAAAATGTGCCATGTTTCATTTTGGCGCCTCGAAGAAACTCGCTGTCAGCTCGAATTCAATTCATGCCTCGCCCAACAGGAATAGGTGAACAGACGGACAGGCACACAAATCTCAATCTAGCGGGCACTCGACACAGCTTATTATGAATTAATATGCGGGAAAATGACCAGCATCAGGCTCCGGAGGGAACTGTTTCGAAGTGAACGAAAAAAATGAAAAGACGACGCTTGTGGCTAAACAAACGACCTACAACTTTGATGATTTATTCAAGAGCAAAATCTAGCCCGAAAAAATACCTTTATTTTTCGCTACATCCTTGATTTTGGTCGCAACTTTTTGCGCCGAACAACAGGAAACCCAATTTATCTCAATACATGCTCTTTATTTTTCCGAGACCAACAACAGCAATAAGGAAAGGTGAGGCGATTTTATTTTTTTTATTTTGTTTTCTGAAGCTGAACATTGAACAACTTTTTTATTCGGAGGAAAAAATCCCTCCCATTGAAAGGCGAAGTTCTTGAGCCCGAGAGCAGTAGAGTAGCAAAAACATTTGGAACATTAAGTGTGGATGTTGTTGAGAAAAAGGCGAAAATCTCAGATTCTTTGATTTTCCTCCGGCTGGATGGACGAACAATAATTCTCTTTCTGGAAAACGTTCGACGAAAACCCTCCGGCTTTTTTCCGGACTTTGGAAACGTGCCCAAGTTTAAAGAGTTCATTCGGAAAGATTCAATCACTTCACTGGGGAGCAAAACTTTTTAAAAGGAATCAACCAAACTGCTCAAGAAATAATCTTTGTTTCGCTTCTGAGATCTTTTTATCTATACCTACTATGCGAGTTAAATTTTAATTGAATTTTTCTTATTTATATTTTAGATTAAATTATTCAGGTTTCGACTTCTCTTGGAAGGTGTATTGAAGTGAACAAATTCTAACATCTCTATCATTTTTTAATCTCATTCCAGGTAAGGCCCTTGAAAGAGGATCAACAAAACGACGAAACAGAATGGGCATCAAGCCGGAACGTGCCGAAACAAATCCACCCAACCGGTAGCGTTTCCATCTCATCAATCACATCGGGTCGGTGTCTTGAACCCAAATATGTAGAGGAAACTTTATAAATATTGACTCTAACCAGCATGAGAAGCAGCCGGAACGAGATAATCGTTACCGGCTTTGTCTGTTCCTTTGGGAAGGTTTTTCCTTTTTCATTGCTGCTAGATATAAAAGTTCACTCGTCCTTAGGGAGTTGATACCTATGCCAATCGTAAAATTGAAAGGAAAAAACACTCTAGTTAGGTTAGGTTCTGTTAACGACCTGTAAGTGATTGCCCATTCGAGAGACGTTTGTCTGTTTATAATGGTTCGTTGGTTTTTCTATTCTTTTTTCAAACTGTATTCTAGATTCGATTCACATAGCTTCATAAATCCTATGCAATCATTGAAATTATTTACTATTGTTTTGTTTATTTTAACACTCTCTGGAGCCACCACTACTTTCACGTGATAGAAACTAGTAAGTTATAAAATATCAAAAAAAATCTTGTCATCCAGCTTTGTACATTTATCACTCTCTGGAGCCACCACTACGAAACTATGATAGAAAATATTACTTTTAAGCTTTTGCTTTTCATTTAACTTTATATTTCAATTGGAAAAAAGTGATAGATTTAATCATTGGATATTTCAATTCATGAAAACCTGGTTAAAGCTAATCAATGAAATATATAATTATTCCTTGTTTTTTTTTTAAATATGCGCAAGAATCTGATACATTCATTGATAGATACGAGTTTTTTTTCATAATTTAGTCGGTTGTCCTTCATATATATAAATTTTATTACAGGGTAGATTTTCATGTTCGATCATACAAGTACCTATGTGCTGAAGATACTCTCTGGAGCCATTAAAAAAGGTAATATATCTCTCGTACATTTATTCTGCTACTTTACTATGGATTCCAAGCTCTGCCCTTTGCCCTGTCCTGTAATATTGCCATGTTCGTTCCATAACTCAAATGGCGATATACCTGGTTGGTGGTTGTAAACAACTGAGCCGCCATCCGGAAAAGCGAAATTCTAAACAATTTCGCTCCACTAGCATCGGTAGCAAGCATCAGCCTAGGGGAAATATAAATAATGCATACCCAGATGTTTGTTCATAAATAAAATATGGCATTCGGAGGAAAAATGGCACCATTCTCTACGAACACGAGACAAACACAGTAACGTTCCGCCCCGACGACGATAACAACAGGTTGCCCATCATCGTCGGCGTTGGGAGCGAGCTTATTTGTTCGGCATTGGGGTAGCTCCCAAGAATCGCCCCAGTGCGACTCATAATGTAACTAGGGTGAACTGACCGATTGGAACCGTGCAAAACACGAGACGTGCCAAACTAAGTTCAGGACATTCACCCTCTCCTGCCGACCCACATCATAATGTACGGACTGGACTGGACAAGTCACCTTCCATTTAATCCCGAGTCCCTGCCATGGCAGCTTTTGTGATCTATGTGACAAAATCAAAAACAAATCAAAAATTACTTCATCCCACCCACACATGCATCATTGTTTGGAGTGACCAAAGCTATGGAGCTTGTTTGTTTCATTTGCGGTGTGATTTTGTTTTGTTCAAATTTCGATTATTCAAAATTACCAAAAAGGACCGAAATGACCAGAATGTTCAAAATGACATAAATGATCAAATATGATAAAAAAAAACAAGAATAACAAAAACTAAAACTAAAATGACTAAAAGGACCAAAATGACAAAAATTACCAAAATGACAAAAATTTAAAAAAAAAACCCGATTTAATACACTTATCACTGGATTGGAGGCTTTCTTACAGAGTGTCAATTATCTTTGGAAATAAATGACACAATAATGGATTCCTTATTTCTGAATTATATATTATTAATCTATAAAAAAGATTATGATTAAAGAAAATCGATAGCAAAATTACTAAACTCAATATAAAAAAAATGATTTGTTAGTTTTGAATCCTCATTCTTAATAGTTATTCAGTTGTAGAATTCATTTCATTAAAAAAATATCAATGATGTATTCTATAATGCCGCTTTAAAAGAAAAACGGTTACAATTTCAATTTTTCTACTATCAGCACATGTGCTTTGTCCGGTAAAAATGAACTCTGGATGGTTATTAAAAGCAACCCCTGTCCATATGGTGTTTGAAATCAACCTCGGCAAAGTTTGATGAAAAAAATGATATCAGATCTGATTTCTGAAACTGAATTATGAATCTGGATTCTGAACCTAAATCCTGATTTGAAACTTTTCTCAATCATAATTCTGTCTCACTCAATAAAGGTTTAAAAAGCGAGGTTGCGTATAAGAGATTTGACACTCGAGCCAATCAAACCAAAACCCAACAACAACAACAAAAAGCGAGGCTCAAAAAAAATCTTCTAATCATTTCCCTTCTATGTATTTTTTCTGTGCGGATGCGCTGTTTTGCCGACATCCGGCTCTCTGAAGGGAAAGCTGCGGTTATGATTGACTTGCCCAAAGCCGCCATTTGCTGTATTGAGAAGCAATGAAAAAGGAGAAATCAAAAAAGAGCCAGAAAATATCGGCCGGACCGACACACCGCGAACCGGCCAAGGCACCAGAAAGGTGCAACTGAGTTTGACCATCAACATATTTCAAAGTGCTCAAGTTTGAGAGCCACATTTCTCGACGCTCACAAGTGGTCAAGGGGTTAGCTCTCTGAACTCTCATGATGGATGTCGTGGGATCGATTATCGGCTGATTGATTAACTTTTTGTCAAATTTTCGATCGCCTCTGTAATTAATTTAGCGATTGCTGGTTACTGCTGCTGAGCAAATGGCTACCTTTTTTGGAGCAAACGTAAGCATGATATGTTCTATGGAATAGAAAAATTTTAAATAATTTTGTTTTTTTTTTTGGTTTTGAAATATGCCCTACAGGAAAAAAATGCAATTTTTTGACACTAAATTCATCAAAATCGTGAAACCTAGAATAGGAGTTAATGTGGTAAGAACGTTTTTATGGAACATACAAATTGACGGACATCATCGTAACTCGTCGAGCTGAGTCGATTGGTACCTATAAAGTGGGGTCTTGGACCCTTAATTAAGCATATCCCCAACTGACCGTTCGCTATGCCTTTCTGTAAGAAAGCCAAAAACGGACAAAAATGAAAAAAAAGACCAAAAAATGATCAAAATAGCCAAAATGACCAATATCACAAAAATGACAAAAATAACCAAAATGACCTACATAACCAAAATGGCAAAAATTGCCAAAATGTTCAAAATGCCATAAAAGACGAAATATGACAAAAAAACAAAAATAACAAAAATGACAAAAATGACCAAAAATAACAAAAATTGCCAAGATGACCAAAATTACCAAAATGACCAAATAAAAAAAAAATGACCAAAATGACACAAATGACCAAAATGACACAAATGACCAAAATTACCAAATTGATCAAAATGACCAATTATGACAAAAACAATGACAAAAATGACCAAAACGTTCAAAATGAAATAAACAAGAGTAACAAATATGAGGGCCGATATGACAACAACGACCAAAATTACCAAAATATTACAAAAATGACCAAAATTACTGAAAACATCAAAACGACTAAAATGACTAAAATGACCGAAATGACCAAAATTATTAAAATGGCCAAAATGACTTAAATGACCGAAATGACCCAAACGTCCAAAATGACCAAAATGTGCCAAAAATTACCCACATTGATCAAAATTACCAAAACTACCAAAATGACTAAAATGACCAAAACGACCAAAATGACAAAATAACAAAAACGACCATAAATTACAAAAATCACTAAAATACTAAAATGACAAAATATAAAAAAATGAAAAATGGAAAAACCGACCGAAATGATCAAAATGATCAAAATGACTACAATGACCAAAATGACCAAAATGACCAAAATGACTAAAAGGACCAACACGAACCAAATGACAAAAATGATAAAAATAACAAAAATAACCAAAATAACATAAACAACCAAAATGACTTAAATTAGAAAAAATACCAAAATGACAAAAATTACAAAAACAAAAATGATAAAAGTAACCAAAATGACCAAAATGACAAAAATCACAAAAATTACCTAAATGAAAAATGGCTACGACATCATCGCTTCTTCGAAACCGGTCAACAAAATAAAAAACAGCATTTTCACCAAACTTAAAGATGAAATACCGGAAATGAAACAAACGCAAGTAGTAATCCCTTGCGAATGCGGTCGCGTATATTGTGGACAAACTTCTCAAATAATCGCAAAAAGAATTTAAAAAAAAATAATTAAAAACCACAAATACAGTTTCAAACCAAATGCATCGACAACCGGCCTAACGCAACATGCTGTGGAGAACCACCACACATTCAACTACGATGATGTCAAAATCTTGGAAAAAGTGAGTGATGAGGGTAGAAGGTAAATCGCTGAAACACTCCATATAAAATTGAGAGGAGAGCGAGCAGTCAACATCCAACGAGATGCCATGGAAATCTCTAGCATCAATAACGCTCTAATAAAAAAGCTGAGAGGGACGCCCCAATTCAAGAGAACGATCCAACCGAACATCAAACCGACGACGAACCAACCTGAAGCACACCGAAACGACGGCTGACTAGGAGCATCTTCTTGACGTCGATTTCAAATATTGTAAAATTTTTTACTACCTATATATTTTACAGTTTCGTTCAAAAAAGAATTAAATCGCGTGAAGCTGCGCACCCACTTCCAAATTTGACAGACTGCCATTTCTCTCTTGGTTTATATTTTTTCATGAAAAGTTCACAAAATCTAGTTCAACTATCCAACTAACACTCCACAAAATTTGAAGTCTTTACAATGACGGGAAATTAAGATACAGCTATTCCCGTAAAAAAGGAAAATTTGAAATTGCTTCACTAAATTTGCTGTATCTTTGACAATTTTCATTGAAAAATCTTAAAACTTGGCCCAAAGATGTAAAAATATTTGATCTAATATTAGGTCAAGTTTCGTCAAAATCGATGAACGTGATCAAAAATGGTGCCGGGTTGAAAATGAGGTTCGTTATCGCCCAGCAGACGGTTTCATTCTTTTTTGGACGGATGTTTATATGGAAAACATCGTAGTCTATGTATTCTTGGTTTTTTCTTTCACAAAACCAACATTTATTACAAATAATGTAATAAATCGATAGGAACTTCATTCTTGCTTTGCTTAGAAATAGAAATTGTTCCAACAGAGCTGGTATTGAAACACAAGAGCGAATAGAATATTCGCGTTAATTGTGGATCAAATTTGTTTTTCGGTATAATTAGCAGGTCATTTCTGAAACTCTGTCTTTCTTATTTTGAACCCTGATGAAACATTTTCTTTTTCCAAACAAAAAAAGAATGAAGTTTTTAGCAATTTACAACATTCTTTGTGATAAATTTTGGTTTTGTGAAAGAAAAAACCAAGAATACATACATGGATTGTTTTCCATACAAACATCCGTCCAAAACAGAATGAAACCCTCTGCTGGGCGATAATGAGCCTCATTTTCAATCCGGCACCATTTTTGATGACGTTCATCGATTTTAACGAAACTTGGCCTGATATAAGATCAAACATTTTTTCATCTTCGGACCAATCTTCAAGATTTTTCAATGAAAATTGTCAAAGATACAGCTTATTTAGTGAAGCAATTCCAAATTTCCCTTTTTTAGTGGAATAGCTGTAACTTTGTTTTCCGTCATTGTAAAGACTTCGAATTTTGTGGAGTGTAAGTTGGATAGTTGAACTAGATTTTGTGAACTTTTCATGAAAAAATATAAAACGAGAGAGAAATGGCAGTTTGTCAAAGTTGGAAGTGGGTGCGCAGCTTCACGCGATTTCATTCTTTTTTGAACGCAACTGTAAATACAGTTTTTCTGAAGATGGCTGAAGCTCAGTAGGCCGAAACGTAAAAAAACAGCAGTTTTAATTTCGTCCTAAATAAATCACCGAAAAATTATCAATCAAAGAAAACCATCAAAATGACTTAAATGACCAAAATGACCAAAACGCCCAAAATGAACAAAATATATCAAAAATTACAAAAATTAACCAAATTGATCAAATTACCAAAACTACCAAAATGACTAAAATGACCAAAATGACCAAAATGACCAAAACGACCAAAACGAACAAAATGACATAATAACAAAAATGACAAAAATCACAAAAAATAACCAAAATGACTAAAATGACTAAAACGACCAAAATGATCAAAATTCCCAGAATGACTGAAATAACCAAAATGACTAAAATAACCAAAATGACAAAAATGACCGAAATGACCAAAATTACCAAAAAACCAAAATGACTAAAATGACCAAAATGACCAAAACGAAGAAAATGATAAAAATAATAAAAATGACAAAAATTACCGAAATGACCAAAATGACTTAAAGAACCAAAACGACCAAAATGACGAAAATGACCAAAATGGCAAATATGATCACATGGTCCAAAATGACCAAAGTGTCCAAAATTATCAAAATGACCAAAATGACAAAAATAGCTAAAATGACTTGAATGACCAAAATTACTTAAATAACTAAAATGATCAAAATGACCAAAATGACATAATATGATAAAAATGAGAAAAATTTAAAAAAAAAAATGCAAAAATTAAAAAAGGGTAAAAATGATAAATTGACTAAAATGATAAAAATTACCATGGATGGCAAAACTCTTCAGATTGGCTTATCCAGTGCTATTTTTTCGTCTGCTCGGCCGAAGTTGTGGCGAGAGAGATTAATCGCATTGAGATCAAGAGTGATATTGTCAACAAATTTGAGTAAGAGAGAATTCACATCCGCTGATGAAGAGAATTCCCTTCTCCGCGTTGTGTTGAGGAGAAATTTTAGAGCTAACTCAGTTTAATCTTGGTACGTTCATGAGAAAAGACGCTGCTCTCGAAACCAAAGATGCCAGAGGAGTCCTGATTTTTTTAGGATTTGTCCTGAGTTTTGAGAAGCCGTTCTGATTTATCAAAATTGTCCTGATTTGGGAATAAAAAGAAATCTAATTATAGATAATTGAACTTTAATAAAACAGTTTAAGCTCTTAAACTGATGATTCATTCATGCAATCTAAGAAGAGCTGCATTTTATTTCCACCAATCTACTGGTGTCCTGAAAAAATCTGTTTTTTTTTGCTTCTTTGCAGTGTACTGATTTTTTGACGAAACTACCTCTGCTTCGAATGCTATCTTTGAGAGTTATGTTTGCAAGAAAAGAAAATGCAAAACATTAAACTGCAGTGGGCATGGTAGCCACAAGTACAGATTTATCTTAAAAAGTACAAATTTTTCATCATTTTTTGGTACAGATTCTGTCCACACGAAAGGCAGATTTAAAGGATTTGGTTAAGAATAGTAGAGATTTCTCCTTTTAAAATAATGAACCATGAAAAGGGTTTTGGAATAGACAAACGAAACCATATCGATTGAACATTTCATTTAGAAAAAGACAGAGTTCAGATTCATGTGACAACGCTGACAGCGGGGGAGAAATTGTTGTTACTTTTTGTACGTTGTGTGGTGGGAGTCTATATAATTTCTTTCTTTATTTACAATGAGGAGTTTGACTGAAACACAAGGGCGCTCTTTGCTTAGAATTCTCTTTCTCCCTCTTTGATGCCAAAGCTCTCACACTTGCCGTCCAAGTCACTTACAGCTCGTGTAAACTCGGATAACCTTTCAACCATAAAAATGAAAATACTGACGAAATGTCAAAATTACAAAAAATTAAAAAAAAAATGACAAAAAATACAAAAAGACATGAAACACGAGACATAAGACATAAAACATTAGATTTAGTCGATTTGGAGTAATTTTTGAATTTCTCAAACCCTGGAGTCTAAAAAGCTTCGTTTTAGTCTAAAACTCATCCATGATTTTTTGCAAAATTTTAAAGTGACGTTTACATGAGTAAATTTGAACTTTTAGGTTTGTATGGGTAAATTGAATATTTTGTACTCAAAAATCAACATCATTTTTGTTTCTTCTGTGGAAGCCAGCTGATGGTTTTTGTACCAATTTATAAATTCTCTAAAGAAAATTTTCCGCTGAACATCTTTGTCGAAGACTTTAACTTTGTATCTTAATATGCAAAAAAGTTATCTACTGTTTAACAGGGGTATGTCTTTTCGCATTGATAAACAATAAATTCAATTGACATCACTGCTGAGTGCCTAGCGGGTTATGGCATGACTACTTTCCATGCAATACTTCGCGAGACTCCAGCAGTGATGTCAATTGATTTTAAAGAAGACATAAAAGACATACCCCTAATAACTATTTTGCCTAATAAGATTCGAAGTTTTGGTCTTCAACAAAGTTGTTCAGCGGAAAATTTATAAATTGGCACAAAAACAATCAGCTGGCTTTGTTCCACAGAAGGAATAGAAATGATGATGATTTTTCAGTACAAAATATTCAATTTCCTTATACAAACCTAAAAGTTCAAATTTACTCATGTAAACGTTTCTTACTCAAACATGCAAAAATCATGTCTGTGTTTGGATCAAAACGAAGCATTTTAGACCCCAGGATTTGAGAAATTCAAAAATGACCCCAAATTGGCTCAGTCTAATAACACATGAAACATCAGACATGAAAAATGAGATATGAGACATGCGACTTGAGACCTGGAACCTGACACATGAGACATATGTTATGAGGCATGAGACAGTAGACACGAAAATTAAGGCATGAGACCGATCTCACGTCTTACCTCTCATTTCTCAGTTCTCACTTTCCCCGTACCACTTATCACGTCACGTCGTACGTCTCACGCCTTTTTCTCATATAAAACGTCTCGAGTCTGAATTATCTTTTCTCATTTCTCATTTCTCTCGCCTTTCGTCTCACTTTCCTTTTATTTAGATCCACCAACTTACGTCTCACTTCTCAAGTCTCGTGTCCCACGTCTCACGAACCCCATGTCCAATGTCTCAAATCTCTTATCTCAGGTATCACTCAGGTTACATTGGTGGATTGTCTCTTTCTGAAGAGCACCGAAATGAGCACGGCTTTTTATACGGTACGTTCCACTCGTGTAAAAAAAACCTTAGTGTATTTCGTAAAAGGGAAGCTTTCCTCAACTTATTTCTATTCAAGGAAAATGTCTTATTTTCCCTTTCTTCTTCAACAGCGATACCGTGTGTTGAATGTGTATTGATGTAGATTATTATGTCAATAACTATTTTGGAATTCCTGGCTTGAGTGGTGTTTCATGTGGTATTCTTCAACATATCTGATGTAATTTTAGAGAAGAGTTTCTCTGTGAATAAAATCATTCCGAATAACGAATGATAGTTGAGTATCCTCGCAGTCGCAATTTTCATTCTAGAAAAAAAATTTCTAAAGAAAAAACTGTTTCTGCTTCGTCGATGTAACAACTTGTAAGCGTTCCACCTGGCTCGTGTTTGCGATCGTCTTTCTCCATTACAGGCAACCCAACAGACACGTGACGTGAGAGGAGGCACTATATTTTATGACAGGATACCACCCCCTCTTCGTTGTTAGAAGCGTCTCGTCTAGGGTAGAGTGCTCATCCGCCCCCGCAGCACAGACACATACGTGAAGGTCGACTCAAAAGATTCAAGAGCAGCCATATCCTCCTTACGAGAAGCAAGAAGCAGGATGTGAATTGAAAACTCTCACTCAACCTGTAATGAATGTATCAGTATCAATCCTAGGAATGGTACGATGTGTGTGAGTCTGTGCGGATGTCATCAAGGGGTTGCAGGAAATTCATTGAAAGCGATTGATTCCTCTTTGGAGATAGAAAGCACCAAGAGAAGAGAAAAAAAACAACAACTGAAGCACTGAATGAAAACCGGTGCATCATCATCCCCCCCCTTCTTGTTGAAGTGTGCAGTGCAGTTCGAAGGGCAGAAACCCAACACCACTAACTAGTTAGCATCATGTGTTGGCGCTTGGCTACTTTTAATAACAGATCTAGTTTCGCGAGGGAACTAACCTACGAACGATGGTCTACTAGTGGCGATTCAACCCTGCCTGCCTGCCTGTGTAATACCGCTTGTGGGATTTACCTACTCGCGTGTATGGTGTCGAATGAATGAAAGAAGGTTTCTTTTGTGCGAAATTTCATTCACTGATCGAATGAAGGCCACCGATGTGAATGATTACATTGCGCTGTTCCGGCGAAACGGCTACGGCCATGAAAGAGGGAGGAGTTTGGGTGGCTTGGTTGTTGGTTGGTTAATGCGGCATTGTATGAATGAGATGATTCGGAGGAAAAGGTTCGCATATTGGATACAGCACAAATATCCCCAACGATGTTATTGGCTGTCTCTAGCGGATTCTAACCATATCGACAAAAATGAAATTTCCCAGAAAGGAACATCCGTTGGTGCCTTATTAGAATTTTCGATCCTTCATTTTAAGCCTGAATTTGACAATGGTTGCAGGCTCTGAATTGGTGAAAAGCATAAATTGAAGGAACTTTAGATTCAGGAAAATAGAATATGGAACGAACATAGTCCAATGACATTTTCACGTTTCAATTTGAAGATTTTATTTCGAAGTTCATTGTTTTGATGGATTATTCGGCTTATTAGATACAAATGAGCCGTAAGTTTAAAAAAAATGATAACATTAAATAATATTCTAATGTGCTTTATTCGCAGTACAAATATCTGCCCGAAAAGCATTCAATACAATGTTTACAATCCAAATCATTACTAGTTTCAAGCAAAGGTAATTGCTCATTGAATTATTGAATTTTAAAAACTAACAATGTATTTGTGCAAATTCCAGCTTCATAAATAAGGCCGGAGCAAATATCAAATTCTACTTTCTTCAACGAGGCCCTTCGATTTTTGCAAAAATGATGCGAATAAATTAAAATTGAAGAATTTTTTAAAAATTTGAAGTTTTAACCAAAAATTCAAACACTTTCAATAATTTTAACAATTTTGGTGTTTTTACTAATTGAACAACTTTGACAATTTTCAACAAATTTGGCAATTTTTAATGTATTTGACCATTTTGTTTTTTTTTTCATTTTTGAAAACTTTGATTATTATGACAATTTCGAAACCATTTACAATTGGAACAATTTGAACGGTTTTGGCGAATTTTGAAATTTTGACAGTTGCTACCATTTTGATAGTTTTTGCAGTTTCACAAATAAAACCATTTTTTTTTCAAATTTGGCAATTTTAATAATTGAACAATCTATATATTTTGACAATTTCGACAATTGTGGCAATTTTTTGGCATAGCTTTTGTTCTTGGTTTATTTATAACATGAAAAATTTCGACGATTAAAAAAAATCAAATTTGGAAATTTTTACCATTTTGATTTTTTTTACAATTTTGACAATTTTTAAAATGGGAACAAATACGCAAATTTTGAAAATTTGAAAATATTTACAATTTTGGCGAATTTTGTAAATTTGACTATTTTAATTATTTTGACAATTTGGACAAATCGAATATTCTTGACAATTTGAACAGTTTTTAAAATTTTGGTACCTAATTTAGAATATTTTCACAATTTTAGAAATTTTAACTATTTCGACCGCTCGAGGTGAGCCACAGGCTGGTGGCTGAAAACCTCTTAAATAAAGACAAAGTTAAAAAAAAAAACTATTTTGACAATTTTAATGATTTTGTCGAATTTGATAATTTTTACAGTTATTACAATTTGCAGATAATCGGAAGGAATTGTATACTTTTGACAATTCCAACAATTGTGACAGTTTTGATTATCGTAAGTTATTTTGAGGATCTCGATAGTTTTAGAAAACTTTGACGATTTTATTATTTAACAGCTTGATCAATTTTGACAATTTTTAAAAATTTAGCAAATTTAAAATAATGCCATATTGATTTTTCTACAGTTTTGGCCATTTTTACAATTCAAGCAATTATGCAAATTTTGACAAATTTTTAATTATTGACAATTTGAACAATTTTTGACAAATTTAGAAATTTTGACAATTTCAATAATTTGTACAATTTTGGCACAACTTGTTTTGGGTTTATTTATACCTTGACAGGGTTGCCGAAATCACAGAAAAATCTGTATTTTCACAGAATTTTGAACAAATTTTCATCACAGAATCTGTGTCACAGAACACAGAATTTTTAAATTTTCACAGATTTCACAGAACTTTTGAATTTTCAATTGATTTCCGAAATTTTAATTTTTTTGGACAGTATCAAATTTAGATTTCTTACTTGAAATTAAAAAAGTATGATAAGATTGGTAATGGTAATTGATTTTGCCCTACTTAAATGTGAAAATGACCCAATTTATGATGAATTTTTTTTAAGAAATTCAATGAAATAGCATCACAAAAATCCATCACCGAATTTTTGGGTAAAATCACAGAAAGTCAAATTTTATTTACTCAAAAACACAGATTTTTTTTGGGCAACCTTGCTTGAATAATTTCGAAAATTTAAAAATAATCTAATTTGGTAGAATCAAAGCAATCAAAAGATTCCTTTTAATTCAACCACGGTAAATGAAAAGTTCATATACCAGTATTTCGATAGCAACTTACTACCTTCTTCAGTGAACGTTTTCGATTCGAAATAAAACGTTCACTGAAGAAGGTAGTAAGTTGCCATCGAAATACTGGTATATGAACTATTCATTTACCGTGGTTGAATTAAAAGGAATCTTCCGATTGCTTTGATTCAGTTGAATCATTCAACCAAGTAGGCTCACAACACAACAGAGCTAATTTGGTAATTTTGACCAATTTAGAATTCTTTTTTTTTACAATTTCGACAATTTCACAATTGAAACAAATTTGCAAATTTTTAAAATTCGGAAATATTGAAAATTTTGGCAAATTTGTAACTTTGGCCATTTTAATTTTGGAAATATTGACCATTTTCATTTTTCTACAGTTATAATTTTTTTACAATTGGAACAATTACCTATGCAATTTTTACAAATTTAGAAATGTTAACAATTTTCACTATTTTGAAAAGTTTTGAAAATTTTTTCAATTTAATAATTGAACCTACTTAGGCAATTTGGATAATATACAAAAATTCGGTAATTTGGATAACTTGGAAATTTTGTCATTTTTAACAATTTGAATAATTTTGGCATTTTAGATGATTTCAATTATTTTGGAAATTTTGACTATTTCTACAATTTGAAAAAATTTCGGCAATTTTGATCAGTCTGACAATTTTTACTATTTCGACAATTATGATAATTTGGATAATTTTGATATTTTTATAAACTTGAACAGTTTTGTCATTTTTCTTACGCTATTTAGATTATTTTATTTTTATAATTCTGGAAATTTTAACTTACTTGTCAGTTTTTACAATTTTATTAATTTTGACAATTTTCATAGTTTTAACGATTTAGAAAAATTGATGAAATTGTCAATTTTGACAATGTTATTGATTTTGGAATTTTTGATAATTTTAACGATTTAGAAAAAAATATGAAATTGTATATTTTTAACCATTTCAAGAGTGATTTTTGCAATTTTGACGATTTTCAATCATTTTAAAGTGATTTGTCGTTTTCGGTTTTTTAAAACTAAAACAATTTTGACAATAAAAATTCAAATTTTGATCATTTTGTTTTTTCTACAGTTTTGACAATTTTTACAATTGGAACAATAACGCAAATTTTGACAAATTTAGAAATATTGACTTTTTTTACAAATTTGAGAATTTTGGCAATTTCAGACCAGATTTTGGATAAGACATATACACGATTTCGGTAATTTCAATAATTTTCACAATTTGAGAAATTTTGACGATTTTCACAATTTTGACAATTTTGAAAATTTGATAATTCTGACAACTTTTACAATTTCGACAATTTGAATAATTTGGACATTTTAACGATTTGAACAGTTTTGGCAATTTTGTCCGCGATTTAGATTATTTTAAAAATTTTGGAAATATTTACTTTTTTGACAATTTTGACAATTTTTATGATTTTGACAATTTCAATAATTTTTATAATTTAGAAAATTCGGGTAAATTGTATATTTTTGACAATTTCAACAGTTGTGGCAATTTTGGCAATTAAGACGATTTTTAACATTTTTTTCGATTACGATGGTTTAAAAAAAAAATAACGATTTAGGTTTTGTACAACTAGAACTATTATGACAATTTTCAAAAATTTTACAAATTTGGAAATTTTGTGTATTTTGATTTTATTTTACCGTTTTGACAATTTAACAATTAAAACTATAATGCCAATTTGAACAAATTTACAAATATTGACATTTTGGACAACTTTTTGCAAATCTGGAAATTTTGTTAATTTCTATAATTTCGACAGTTTTGGAAATTTGCATTATAAACACAATTTCGGCAATTTTGATAATTTGAGCTACTTGTTTTAAATATCTGACAATTTTAACAGTTTTGGCAATTTCGGTAATTTCTGTTTTTTGAAAATTTTGGAAATGTTGACTTTTTCGACAATGTTGACAGTTTTGATAATTCTGACAACTGTTACAATTTTGACAATTAAGATAATTTAGAATATTTTGATATTTTTGGCAATTTGACAGTTTTTGCCATTTTGATGGTACTACGCCGTTTAGCATAACGCCGTTTGGCCTAAAATCATTTGGCATAATAGCCGTTTGGCATGACGGCCATTTTCTTTAATGGTCGTTCTCGTTTGGCATAAAATATTGCAATAAATTTGAATACATCAGTTTTTTTTCCCTATATATCGAGTTTCTGGGTTTATTCAGAGCCCTGGAAGGCCAAACGGCATACAATCATTTAGACCTTTTTATCAATTTTTGAATTTTGAAAATTCTTCAAATTTTTACAATTTGAGTAATTTAGAAAATTTCGTTTTTTTCGACTATTTGGTCAATTTTTATAATATTAACAATTTTAGCAAATCAGAAAATTTTTACAATTTACATTAAAGATCATTTTGATCAGTTTTAAACAATTTTTCAAGCTGTGCAAACCTTAAGTTTTCCTATTCCAGATTCTATTCCAGATGTTATTAAATTTTATTTTTATCACCAACCCCCGTGATGATGTTCCGATTCAGAATGACAAACGATATAAAATTGGCTAACGAATGGGGGATTAAATTAGAAATCGACGAAAACTCAATATTCTAACAAAAATAGCAAAAATGACAAGAATAACTTTTATAAAATACAAAAATTAGAATAAGAAACATGACACAAATTACAAGAACGATTAAAATCAACCAAATAAGCTAAAATTACGGAAATTAACAAAAATGTCAATATGCTTAATTAGGCAAAACCATATACTTGGCGAGTATTCCAAAAACGACAAAATAACAAAAATGTCAAAAAGAGCGAGGAAGATTAAAATGACGAAATGACGAAAATTGATAATACCTAAAAATTACAAACAGAACAAAAACTGAAAAAAAATGGCGAAACTGGCAATATTAACGAAAATTACAAAAAACTACATATTTACAAAACTACAAAAAATGAATTAAAACCACAAAAAAAAAGCAAATCTAACCAAAATAAAATAATAACAAGAAAGACAAGTTCAAAAACGGAATTCCAAATAAAAAATAATCGAAAAATAACAAAGATGACGTTGATGGCAAAAATGAAAAAAAATATTAAGAAAACATCAAAAATGTCAAAAAACACAAATGATGAGAATAAATTGAAAATAACCAAAACCTAAAATGTGAAGCTGATAGATATTCGCAACAATTGTAAAAATTATTGCCCAGCTGATTAACTAATTACAGATTTCCGATTTTTCCGGAAATCCTAAAAAGAGAAATGTAGAAAGTTATAAGAATTTAATGTTAAATTCGATAAATTAGAAGAATATTTTAACAGTTCAAAGAGCATAGAAAAGAACCGTGAAGGATGAGATGTTTGAATTTTTTAAAATTATCTTTATCTTTTTTCAATTCTTAATTGTGACAGAGAAGGATTTCAAATTCAATACTTAACTTTACTTCTCTGATTGTTTATCTGAACTTCAAATGCAAAATTGAAAATATTTATTTTAATTAATTCCGCAATATTTCCAACTAATTCTATTATTTCAACTATAAAGTTTTCTTATTTTCCATCCATTCAACGCATTCATTACAACAGAGAGATTTCTTTAAAAAAAATGAAACCAAATTTTAAAAACACTTGTTCCACCCTACTCGCTCGCTAAAATTTCGCGAAGGTACCAAGGTACCAGGACCTTAGCGCGCGTTTCAAAAAACACCTCCCGAAGCGCTAATTAAATCTAATGATTTGTATAATGAAGCAATTGTACGCTTAATTATGCACAATTAGGAAGGATGCCGCGAGTGGAATGCTAAAATTTTGCCGCAAATTTTGCTGAACTTGACATGACGGTTTCTCTTGGAAGTGAAAGACGAAAAATAGACAAATCTACTGAACAAAATAACAAGAATCATATAATCTTCAGCTGACGCATCGCAAGCGCATATAAATCGTATTTATAAAATTTACGGCACGTTAGAGCAAGCTGTAAAAAGCTTTTCCTTCCAGTTGGAAGTATTTCGAGCAAGCATCCATTCTCCCCAATCCAATCAATGTCAATTTTTCCCCGAAGAGAAGCAGAAAAACTGAGACCTTAAATTCCGCCGCTCAATAAGCTGCGGAAGTAAGCATGATGTTGTTTGTATCCAACAGCTCTGGCTGAGACGTAGGATGATGATGCCATACAAGTTATCTACAGTGCTCGGATCTGTCTCTGCAGTGCACTTTCCTTGCAACGAGTACGACGACATTCGATAGAGCTGATGATGATTTCCTCGAACCACCACGGACAGTCCTAGAGCTCTTCCAGGCCAGCTTCGAGCTCAAGCTCAAGTCATCGTTCCGTGAGTAACGAGATGTTTTACGGAGTGTCAAGCTACTACGTGTGTTCTCATTCAAAGAAACCACCCCCGTGCGATCAATATTATATCAGCAGACACGCGGCTTGCGCTACGTCTGAAAGTGTGTTAGATTGGATAAACAAAATTAGGTAAAATTTCACAGAAATACCCAACCAGACAAAGCGCGTTCGCAGCAAATGGTGTCAGACATAGTGAAACACTTCAGTAGGATGCACCTCAAGTCTGACACAAACGGAATGAAGCAGACAGGCCAGGAGGAAGCAGTACATACGCTAGACTAGAAAGACTGGCTTTCCTTCCTTCTGCGTGTTTTCCGCTGAAATTGATCGCAATGAATTGATGTATCAGTCGAAAGGAAGGAAACCTTCCCGAGGAGAGATATCGTATATTAGTGTTCTCCTGGACGATTACATTTTGATTTCAATTTCTATTTTAAAGGAAAATATTCTTCTGGGTCCTGGGTAAGCATGGTTAAATTGTGTAAAAAAATGCAATAAAAAAATTTATTAGAGACAGCTTCTGTCGGATGTTTGACTTTGAGTAATGCTTTTTACCATTATCAGGCTTCCCACAATAGTGCTAAAATTGATTGGCAACCGAAGCTTCACATGTTATCCCAGCAGACAGGAATGAACATAGCCTTGGTGAAGATTGATTATACTATGCACCCACGATCTCTATCAGCTCTTGAGAACAATTTTTCTGTAATTTGTATATTATACTAGAAAATGTGAAATATAAGCATAGAATGCGCTTTTTTTATATTAAAAAAAAGACAAAATTGTCAAAAATAAAAAAAAATGACAAATTGACGAAAAAAACAAAAATGACAAAATGAATAAAAAATGACAAAAACGACAAAAATTTGGAAATATGGCAAAAATTACAAAATTGACAAAAAAGCCAAACTGACAAAAACGACAAAAATAAGAAGACAAAAATGAAAAAATAACTACCAAAAATTGACAAAATCGACAAAAATTGAAAAAAATGACAAAGACAAAAACGATAAAACAAGTGAAAAATTACAAAAAATTCAAATATGACAAAAATGACAAAAAAAATGATTAAAATAGCAAAAATGACAAATAGGACAAAAATAACAAAAACGACCGAATTGAAAAAATTGACAAAAATGAATGAATTGACAAAAACGACAAAAATGTGTTTAAGAAACACAACAAAAATGACAAAATTGGCTGAAACGATATAAAACCGGCAAAAATGCAAAAATAATGTCAACAATGATATAAATTGACAAAAAAAAAACATAAATAACTAAATTGACAAAAAACGATAAAAACGACTAAAATTGTCAAAAATGACAAAAATAACCAAAATGACAAATATGTCAAATACTGATAAAAAAACAAATATGGAAAAATGCCAAAAACAACAAAAAGTGACAAAATGACATAAATAACAAAAATTAAAAAAAACGATTAAAGACGACAAGAATTTAAAAAAAAATAACAAAAGTGGCAAAAATGATCAAAATAACAAAAATGACAAAACTGACGAAAACGATAAAAGACGACGAGAATATGAAAAATAACAAAAATGAAAAATTTGGCAAAAACGACAAAACCGTCAAAAATTTCAAAATTTACATTGACATTGAACATTGAAAATTAACAAAAACGACTAGAACCACAAAAAATTAAAAAAATGACACAATTGAAAAAAAACGATAAAAAAGACAAAAAAAAACAATAAAAAACAAAATTGACAAAAATGACAAAATTGACAGTAATTCCACAAATGTCAAAAATGACAAAACTGACAAGAATGACAAAACTCACTGTTAAGTCAGGTTGGTGGCTAGCCGAAATTTCTCAATTCTTCGATTTCACAAAGTCAATTTTTATATGAACGGTCACAATGTGATGAAACTGAGGACACTTTTATTGATTAAACCACTTTATTAAAACAGGAGAGAAGTAACTTGCTCGGTTGGAATTTGCGAAGAGACTATATTGAGGAAAGTTAAAAAGCTCTCAAGAAAGTAACTTTACACGATTGCTTAGTACTAAAAACGAAGGATCAAATATAAGATATCAAAGCCGCTTTTGACGCGATTGACCATAAGATTTTGCTCGCTAAGCTTGCCAAGCTTGGCATTCATGACAACATGATTGCTTGGCTGAAATCCTTTCTTACCGAGCGCTGCATAAGGATCAAGTACGGCACTAGCATTTCATATCCTTTTACCAATCGATCTGGCGTCCCTCAAGGGAGTAATTTGGGGCCATTATTATTTGCGCTATTTTTTAACGATTTGATTACAAGCCTAGAAGACGGAACGAAAATTGGTTACGCTGAAGATCTTAAAATATTTCTGCCAGTGGAATGTACTGCTGATTGCATTCGCCTCCAATCTCTGCTGAACCAGTTTGATGAATGGTGTAGACTGAACAAACTAACAGTCAGTGTTTCAAAATACTCTGTGATAACTTTTCACCGGAATAAGACACCGATCCCTTATGACTATAGTATCGGCAGCCAGTTTTTGAAAAGGGTCTTTGAAGTGGATGATCTTGGCGTGATCCTTGATGCGCAGCTCACTTTCAACAGTCAACGCTCTTCAGTTATCAACAAAGCGAATCGTCAGCTCGGCTTCATCACCAAAGTGTCACGTGAGTTCAAAGATCCTTTGGGCTTAAAATCACTGTACTGCGCCCTCGTCAGATCTATAACTGAGCATGCTGCTGTAGTTTGGGCTCCGTATCAACTAAGTTGGATCTTGAGGATTGAACGTGTACAGAAGCGGTTTGTCAGATTCGCCTTGCGACACCTGCCTTGGCGTCATCCCGAAGATCTTCCAGCATATTCAGATCGGTGTCAGCTTTTGGGTCTCGAAACCCTCGAATGTCGCCGAAAGACTCAACAGGCTTCTTTCGTTGTTAAGATTATAAATGGAGAAGTTCAATAGCCAAATCTTCTAAGGATGATAAACCTCAGTGCCCCATCGAGAACACTGCGATTTAATTCGTTGCTGTCACATCAAATCCACCGAACATCGTATGGCGACAATGAACCACTCAGTGCAATGATGCGTATGTTTCAGGATGCTGAGCACCTGTATCAGTTCGAAGAATCATCCAGCCGATTTATTCGTCGAATTCGTCAGTCCAAATTGTTTTACTAATTTGATTGTAACTAAACCTTTTCATTTAAACATTTATGTTCGATGAATTCAATTATAATAATTAAATAATTAAATTAAATAAGTGTTACAAATAATTTTTGAGCACTTTTCTTATAACTAAGCACTCACAAATATCACAAAAATGACAAAAATGACAAAAATAAAAAAATTCCATTGACATTGATATTTGAAAATTGAAATAAACAACAAAAATGACAAAAACGACAAAAATTACAAAAATTGCAACAGCAAAAATTGAAATAAACAACAAAAATGACAAAAACGACAAAAATTGCAACAACAAAAATTGCAACAACAAAAATTGCCAAAAGTAACAAAAATGCAAGAATGACAAAAATAACAGAAATGACCAAATTGACAAAAATTTCAAAAATGACAAAAATGACGAAACTGACAAAAAAGCAGAAATGACAAAAACGTCAAAACACGACAAAACCGACCAAATGACAAAATGACAAAAACGATATAAAATGAAAACAAATTACAAATTGACATAAATTAGCAAAAATAACAAGAGTTATAAAAATGAATAAAACGACAAAAATTACAATAATTAGCCCATTCGAGACGGCGACTTTTTTCGAACGCGTCCCCCAGGAGCGGCAAATTTTTATTTATTAATTCGCTCAATTTTTATCTGAAAAACATGAATTCAATGAAGTTTCCAAAATTTAATCGTAAATTCACGAAAAATGTCCATTGCACACCGTGTGTGCAGTTCGCTCCTCGAAATAAAATTATTTCGAGGAGCCGCATTGCACACACGGTGTGCAAAGGGTAGAAAAATGAAAATACATTATTTTAAACATGTTCATCATTCGTTTAATTTTTGTTTGGTCATAAAGGAAAGAATATAATGCAAAAAATATTATGTAATGTGGTTTAAGCCAACAATAAGTTTTTTTTTCAACTTTTTCCTAAATGTGTTTACTTTTGTGATTCATGACTATTAGAGTGCCCCAAATGACCCGACTTTTGAAAAAGTTATGCGCTGCAGGCTAAAATTGATCCCTGGGCTAGTACAAGATCTCATGCCAAATTTGGGCCAGATCGGATCACGGTAAGGGGTCGCTCAACGAGCCTGAAGTTTGTATGGGATTTCAAGACCTTTTGTTCGGAAGAAACATGAAAAACCAGTTTTTTATCAATAACTTTTGTTTCCGTTTGTCGATTTCTTTCAAAAACGGGTTTTCTTAAAGTTTAAACTATGAAAAATATTTCATCCGAAGACTGCATTTCGATAAGAGTTAAGATAACAAAGTTATTAAGCTTTGAAAATGGGCTAACTTTTTTAACGGTGGTATTCAGCACTGATAATGAGGCGTCAATATGTTCGACCGCCTCGACTCATTACCAGTGATGAATACCATCCTTAAAAAAGTTAGCCCATGTTTAAAGCCTAAAAACTTTCTTATCTTAACTCTAATTGAAATGCAGTCTTCGGATGAAATATTTTTCATAATTTAGGCTTTAAGAAAAACAGTTTTTGAAATAAATCGGCCGACGGGAACCAAAGTTATTGATGAAAAAGTGGTTTTTCATGTTTCTCCCGAACAAAATGACTCAAAATCCCATACAAACTTCAGGCTCGTTGAGCGACCCCTTCCCGTGATCCAATCTGGCCCAAATTTGGCATGAGATCTTGTACTAGCACTAGGATCAATTTCAGCCTGCAGCGCATAACATTTCACAGGTTTTGAATTTCCCATACAAATTTGGGGCAGTCTAATGACCATGTTTCAACTTTGTCGGTTTTAACATAATTTTTCTTGTGTTTTCCAGTGGATTTTTTCTATTTGAATACTACTTGAATTGTTTAACTGTTTAAGTCCGGCTAATTAATTCTTACGATAATTTAGATCTATATTTCATAAAAAAGTATACCTTGAAAAACCTAATGATCGTTACATAATCTTGCGTATATTCTACTGAATAGCACCTTAAAAGAAGGGTGATTCGCCCAACATTTCATGAAGGCACATCCGAACGGAAAGTTGAAGTTTCAAAAATTTCAATACAATGTTATACAAAAATTTACTAGAAAATTATTTTATGATTGTTTGAATACATTCCATGAAAAAAATCAATGATGATGATTATCAGCAAACGACAAAAATAACAAAAATGGCAAAAATGACAAAACTTAGGACAATTATGTATGAAATAAGTTAAAAATACCTTGCTGAATTCAACAATTTGTTTTTCCTTTTATACTCAATGCTTCGTTTATTTTTTTTTTTTACAAAATTGTTCATTGAGCCAGAAATGTATTTCTGAATAGTTAGAGTTTGATGCGGCCTAACAACCTTTTGTTAAATTCGGTATATTGATATGACCACTCGGTCGAGTACTTGGCCTACAGTTTTCGGCGACGCTTCCTGAACTGAAATCTTTTGTCAGATTTTGTCTATCATCTCTAGTTTTGGTGATATGTATTATGTTTAGATACTTTAGAAGCTTTAAAAATAATCAATTTTGAGTGAAATCAATCATTGATGAGTGATTAACCAACCAAACCTAGATAAAAATCAAAAACTGATTATGAATCTATTCATTATTCCCCATTCGAAAAAGCATTCAGATTTTGTCTAGATATTCTAGTTTTAGGGGTACAACGTTCTCGAATAATTAATTTCTACAATTTTTAGACATTCGAATAAATAGCTTTGAAACTACATCTGACATGTGTACAGAACATCACTTAAGAAAGTAATTGAGTATTATTTTATAATTAAAAATTTCAATTTATTCAAAATTCCTGTATTTTGCAGAAATGGGGAAAAATAAACAATAAACTTTCCTGAAGACCGCAAGTAATTTTGACTTTGAAGTTGTAGAAATTTTATTTATTTTTCTCTGTTCTGTTAAAACGGAATTCCAATGAAATTTCAACCAAAATAAATTAACGCTTTGCAGTCTTCAACAAAGAAGTTAAAAGTAATAAAAAGATATCAATGATTGATTTATCATAAAACTGTTTTTTAAAACTCCCTATCATTAAAACTGGATGCGATATACAAAATCTGACATAAAAATCGAGTTCAGGACGCCAAAATCTTCTAAAATCAGTTATAAAACATTTGAATCCAACAGAGTGTGAAGTTATTGAGTTCAAAGTTAGAGTAACGACGAGCAAGCACGGAATTTCAATTCTGTTTTGAACGGATATGTACAAATTTTCTGTGAAAACCAAAAAATCAGGCAAAATCAGGCTTATTTCCAAAAATTAGGAAAATAACGAGACTTATTATCAGGTTATCAGAATGGACCTTGAAAAATCAGGCAAATTCTGAAAAATCATGTGCATCATTGTCGATTTCAACAGTATCAAACGAAGGTTGTGCATTTGGTTGTTTTCGAGATTAGAATTATTAGGTTTTGTATTTCTGTATTTCTGTCAAATTGAATTTTATCAGCACACAATATGCTTGGGAACTTGTATTTTTATGGACTTGGCATGAAATTAAAAATAAGTGGCATAGTTTTTCATCATAAATTTTACAACAGCTGATATTCTTAACTAAGGTGACTTTTTTAAGTTACCGTGTACTACCGATTTTTTTAATATCTTGAGCAATTAACCTCATGATAGTATGCTAAAGAATGTTTTGGAAAAAATGTATACCCGTTTTAAGCAGTTTGAAATAATTTATTTTTTTTTTTGCAAAATCATGTTAAAAAAAAGGTTTTCGCGTTTGTCAAACTTTCGTCAGACATCGCACACCACTTTTTGTTGTATTTCTTAACAACACTTATCGAGGTATGTAATTTAGTTATTTTAATGCATAAAATGATTTTAAAGAGGGAAAAACAAGCTCGGTAATTAACTTTTGTTTCAGCATCCTGTTACTAGCATAATTCATAAACAATAAACAATATTTGCTTTGCAAAAGAAAAACAGTAATATTTACTTGAGCCTTAGATTTTTAGACGAAATATGAGGAAACATTGCGAAATATTATATGTTTTAATGTAAATCTTTCCCTTGACTTATTTGAAACTTAATGTATTTAACTGAACATTGAATAGAGCTCTTAAGATAGTAAATACACCCACAATTACAATTATTTTTTTTCCTAAAAACCACATAATTCGAAGCATTTCTCAGCCCACACCAACCTTATTCGCCGCCATATCTTGGAAGCCGACCTTTGTTCCCGCATCGTGCACAAAAAGGCTGTAATTTACAATTACCAACCGGCAGCAGCCAGCTTTTGCCCACCGGAGAACTTCCGAAGAAAATGGTGGGAAGAAATATAATCATCCATTGTTCTTAAATCGCCGTTCATGGTCGCAGACGGAAGAAGTCCAATGCAAAGGTGGTTGGGTAGAAGTGCTGAAATTTATTGATAATAATTTTTATTCTCGAAACACGCAAACAACCGAGCGCTCTCTGCTGTTGGTTGGCAACCGAGTCCGAGACACATAGTTAATGATGTTATTAAGCATAATTTTAAGCAATTTGCTTGCAACTACCGGACACAAAATTCTATTTACCTTCTTCCATGTGACTTTAAACGTTGCTGGCATGATTGTCTGTTTATCTCTCTCTAAGCTATCTGACTGGCTGTTGTCATTTAAGCCGATTAACGCCGCCAATTCCAGATACCTTATTTCTGGGAGCAACAATCTGTTTTGCATGTTCGAAAATGACTTTCATGACGACCGCAACCACTTGTACCAAACAATAACAGCCATTATTAATGCAGCTCCCGCTGCAGTGCATATTGAAATTTCATGCGTTTTAACGAGGTGGCAGCCGCTCATTTTTTGACACGAAACTTTACACTGTTCTGCATATCTGATATGCACCTCAACAAGAGGGTGTCGTGCGTCTTGATGAAAAAAACAGAATTTGACCGTCAGCTATTTTCTTTCGTGCATAAATAAATAATCAAAGTGACCCACTGGAATTTTCATAATCACATGTCTATTTTAGCCAAGCCACAACTAAATTACTAAGTTTTTAAACCTATTAATTTTTGAGAATATATTTGGAAAATAATATAGCATGGTACATTAGACTGCGTCGATTTGGGGTCATTTTTTTTAATTCTCTAACCCTGGGGTCTAAAAAGCTTCGTTTTGGTTCAAGACTCGTCCATGATTTTTTAAAGAATTTTTATGTATCGTTTACATAAGTAAATTTGAATTTTTAGGTTTGTATGGGAAAATTGAATATTTTGTACTGAAAAATCAACATCACTTTTGGTTCTTCTGTGCACCCAAGCAGACTACTGGTTTTTGTGCCTTTTAAGGAAAGTTTCCGCTGATAAACTTTATTGAAACCCGTAATTTCGTATCTCATTGGACAAAAAAGTTATTTGGTGTTTTATAAGCGGAATGTCTTTCAGCATTGAAAAACCATAAATTCAATTACCATTCCGGCTGGATGCCTAGCATGCAATACTTAGCGAAGCACCAGCAGTGATATTAATTGAATTTATTGTTTTTTAATGCCAAAACATATAGATACCCCTGTTGAACAGCTAATAACTTTTTTGCCTAATAATATTTTATTATTATTATTATTTATTTTTTCCTCGGACAGGGAAAGCCCGCTGGAGTTAAGCTTCTCTCAAGCCTCTTCTCCAACAGGCACAAAACCCTGTCAAAACAATTTTAACAATTCGTTTACAATATTAGGTATTCCAAAATATGTATGAGCACTCCAGTGAGCGAGATAATGCTCTGTGAAGGAGTGCTTGGCACTTTTCATTTGCTATTTCACAATTTTATACAATATAATAGGGTGTTACACTTGTATTGTACATATTCGTAGCTTTTTGTGGCTGCTGCGGTGGTGCGTTTCTGATGGGAGGTGGCGGGTGGCGGGTGGGTGGCGGTGGTTTGGAGCGGCGTTTGGGCGGCGGTGGGCTAGGTGGAGGGGCGAGAGTGAAAAGATGATATTAATAAGACGTGTGGCACGAATAATTTTTTAGCGGAGGAAGCGGTTTATGTTCTGCTTGCAGATCGATAACAGTTGCGCTTTGAATCGCGAGGGCGTTGAAGACCGTTTCAGGGTCTCTGGCAGGTTGTTGTAGAGTTTACTGGCAAAGTAGCTGGGTTTCTTTTTCCCGTATTCCGTCCTAACACGGGATAGGCGGAGATGATTTGCGTTTCTGGACAAGCGGTGCGACGCCATTCTCTCGAGGCGCAAATTGTGGTGGGATTCTCTGCTTGTCAGGAGTTTGTGGGTGAACATTAACGTTTGGAATTCCTGGGCACCTCGTATTGGAAGTATCGAGTTGTTCATGCCATATAACAACTCTGAAGGATATAAATAAGGCAACTTGAAGATAGTCTTGAGGACACGGTTTTGCATGGTTTGCAGTTCCCTGAGGCGGCTTTTACATGCTTTGCCCCACAGCGATACTAGGTATTGTAACCTCGAGTGGAAAAGCGCGAAGTAAACGTTTTTCAGCCAGTGCGTAGGAATAAACGCTGATATTTTCCATATTGCACCACAGACCGGAGCGAGTGTTCGTTTCAGTTGCTCTATGTGGGGTGACCAGCATAGAGTATCGTCCAGAAGTAATCCCAGATATTTGAACTGGCGCACTCGTTCAATAATCGTATTACCTATACGGATTAATGGCAGCTGTGGTATGGAGCGACGACCGGTGTTGAACAACATGTACGATGTTTTTGATAGGTTTAGCGAAAGCAGGTTACAATCGAAGTATTGCTGAAGGACTTGCAGGTCATTACCGATCCATTCCACAATCTGGAGGGGGTTGGAGTGACTATATGATATTATGGTGTCATCTGCAAAGAGCCGAACTTTGCCATGTAGGTTCAGTTGTGGAAGATCGTTGATAAAAACTAGAAACATCAGCGGACCTAGGTTACTCCCTTGTGGTACTCCCGTTGTAATGAATTTTTTGCTACTTGAGTGTCCTTTCAGAGACACGAATTGTTGTCGATCTGTTATGTAGCTCTCAATTAACCGATGAGGCTGACGAAATCACTGTCTTCAACAAAGTTATTCAGCAGAAAATTTCCTTAAAAGGCGCCAAAACCAGTAGCAGGCTTGGTTGCACATAAGAACCAAAAATTAAGTTGATTCTTCAGTACAAAATATTCATTTTTCTCATACAAACCTAAAAGTTGAAATTTACTCATGTAAACGTTACTTAAAAATTCTGAAAAAATCCTGGACCAGTTTCGAACCAAAACGAAGCTTTTTAGATCCCAGGGTTTCAACAATGACCCCAAATTGAGTCAGTCTAATGATACATTTCAAAGCAAAGGTTTTTCGATACTTATTTGGATAGTTACTAACACGAAAAATAAACCGAAATAAAATGTTGGAATTCCTATGTACAATTTTTATTATTGTAGTAACTTTGTCAGTTTTTCAATCATTTTTTTTTTTTTGAATATGAGCTTTAATCAGCTTAAGCCATTTTTATCTAAATCTATTTTGGTAATTTTGGCAATTTGAATCACATTGCTTCTTTGTTTGTTTTTTTTATTTGTTCATATGTGAATTCGTTAATTTTTTCTGTTCTTCTGAACATATTGTTCATTTTGTTCATTCGATCATTTTTGCCTTTTCGATTATTTTGTTCGTATATCTATATTTTTTTTTTTTCACTAGATGATTAAAATGACCAATTATATCATCTTTGTCGTTGTGTGATTTGGTCAATTTTATCAATTTAGTGTTTCGTTCAAATTGAGCATTTCGGTCATTGATGTTATTTTTCATCGTTTTGGTTACTTCACTCATTCCGAAGATGATAGTTTTTATAATTTCTTAGGTTTTTAATTATTTGGTCAATTTTTAAACCTCTACAATTTTGTTCAAAGCTGGCCTAGCATCTCCCAGCCAGCCCGTGCGAACGACTCGTTCATGGGGGTGGGGTTTCGAAATTTCAATTCAGCTTAAAATAATAACAATTCAAAAATGCACTTTAAACAAGGAAACTGATTTGTAAAACAATTATCTTCTTTAAAATTAAAATGAATCCGATTTGAATGAAATTAATCATTGATAATTGGTGAATCAATAAACCTACATGAAAGGCATGATTCTGAATTTGTTCATTGTCTTCCATTCAATCAAACAAATATATATATTGCCTAAATATTTTAAATGAAAGAAAAAATGATTTGAAAAAGTTAAATTCTACAATGTTTAGAAATTTGAAAAGATATCATTATAAGAATTCCTGTCATGACTGAAGAAAGGTGAAAAAAAAATGTTTTATTTAATTAAAAAAAATTTGAAGACTGCAAAAATATTTGACTTTTGCTTAAAAAAAACATCCAAAATTAATTTCGGGTGGAAAAAAATCTTTCCAATTTCGGATTTTACAAAATGGGGAAAATTAAACAAAAAAATTTATTACTTTGTTTGCGGAAATTTAAATTACTTGCGGCCTTCGGGGAGATGGATTAATGATTTTAAACCTTTTTTTTTTCAATATTGTTGTTAGGTTTTACAATTTTGTTAAAAAAGTGCAGAAATTTCCTTAATAATTTTCAACCTATTTTTAAAATTTATTGTAAAAAAAAACTGATAAAAAACACTTATTGGATATTTGGATTCATGGCACACAAATTAAACAGAATTAGGTCTTAAATTATTTGCACTTCGGAAATTTCTGTTTAAGGCGACTGTTTATACGAATGGAAATTATCGGCTCTGTTATTTCAATTATTAGGACATTTGGTTTTGACATTTTTATCATTCTTATAGTTTTCGTCATTTTGATCGTTGATATTCATTTGGTCAATTATATCGATTTAAAGAATTCTATCATTCTTGTCATGGTAATTTCAATCATTTTCAACGCATACCGATGCTAGTTCTACGAAAAACTGTCACACGGCTACACCTTTTCTAACATTTTAAATGCTCGTAGTTTATATTTTAACCAAAAAATGAAATTGAACGAATTTGAGAAATACGTTCCTCTTTGTTTATGCATACCGAAAAGTGTTGGTGAAAGTTTTTCTATGTAAATCACTCAAAGGTCCTCACTTCTCCCTCTACTCTATTTCAGTGTTCTTTACGGTGAATAACGTTGTATTCAACAGTTTAAACTCATCTTAAAAGGATTTTTCATAAAATTCGCATTTTTCATAGATTTTTTTCTAGTGTGACATTCTTGCGTACAATCAGAAAAATACTATTATATATGCCATAAGATTCGCTTATGAAGTGATCCCATAAGAAAAATCATTGAATTTCATAAGATTGTCTTGTGACGCGAATGAATTCTGCAGATGAACACCTTCTTCAATGAGAGGTTTTTGCTTTTCATAAGAGGGTTTTTTAAAAACAGGATATGTCACGTTTGATGAGAATAATTCGAAACAATTCGTATCGTAAGACGTATCTTATGAAAATTACAGTAAAAATTTGCCTGAGTGTAGAAATATCAACATAGAGACAGCAATCTTGATGGAAATTTTGTGTTCAGTCAGAACAAAATATCCTTTTTTGTGTTTTTATTCGAAAGTTAACACTAAAAGAGACCATTTCCAGCAAAAAAGTGAAAATGGTCCAAAAAGTCAGTCTGCTATGCTATACTTAAACTTACCAGAATTCTGGATTTTACCCAGACTTACCGAATATTTTGTACAAAATTTGGGAAAGGATCGGTCCGGCCCAATTGCTCGCTATATGTTGGTTACTGACAGGATTATTAGCTTTAGTTACAAAAACCAACCAAAAAAACTCTCTTGGAATACTTGACAAGACTAGTGACTATAGGAGATCCCCACCCTAGCAAGTAGACAAAAATATTTTCATATTTTTCAACAATTTGATCATCATTTCGGTTTGTTGTGAGCGAAACTATTTGTCTCAGATAATTTTTTTTACATATTACGATCAAATTTTGATAGTGGCATGTTTTTTATTGCAGCGCTTGCTTGCACGAAAATCTCCCAAAGTAAATGGACCAAAAATGTGAAAAGGAGAAATGCAGGCTATATGCGTCTATTAAGCAGAATACTGATTTTCTCACATATTACATCGAATATGTGTATAAAAACTATCCACATATGAGCATGCCGCTGGTTTCTATACATTGATGTAACTTTTAAGTTGAAATCTCTTTCAGTTTTTGATAAATTAGTTTTATTTTAAAGGTTGTCTAGATTGCCGAACCACAAACTGTGTGGACTAAATGCACCTATTTATGTTTAAAGCAAAATTTCTGTTTCTCTGGCAGTATTTTCGGATAATTGCATTAGAAATGGGGTCGAAACTGATAACTTCAGCTTTAGTTTTTATAAAAATCTATGTCTGTTATAATTTTATAGAATAAATCAAAAGTTAGGGTTGTCATGTTATGAAATCAGTACAACCATTAAAAAAAAACTTTATCAAATATGTTCTGAGATCTTCATTTCTTAGGATGAAGAGCCTACTCCTTCCCTGATACCTGGAGATGATGATTAGAGCTTAGATAACAGGTTTAAATGATACAAGTCTTTACTTAATTTTGTTTAACCTGTTTTTTTTTAATATAAACATTTTACAAACATAATGGGAACATAAAAAACACTTTCTTATTCCACCTTCTAAGGATTACTATTAAACCTTCGTTAAAACTTAAACTTGTTTGACTTTTGAATTTAATTTAAATAAGAAATAAAAACCACTTAAGTTTTTGTTTTGGGTTTCTTTACGTATTATTTTCAAAAGTCAAATATTACATCAAAATGTATCAAAATGAAACACACAATAAAGTGCGCAACAATCTGCATCATTTAAGTCGAAATCTGCACCTAAAATTTCAAATAAATAACAGATTTTTGTAATTTTTTTAAATCAGGACTTTTATTATATTTAGAAAAAGGTAGGTATAGAATTCTGCACCAGAATTGAAAAATCATGAAAATCTATTTTTAATAATATAAAACAGCGCTGTAGATTCCTAGCTTCTGATTTTTTTTGTTTTTTTTTTGTAATTGCATACATAAATGTAAATATTGGTAGATGATTATTTTTTTTTTCTGGAAGAATTTAAAGATTTTTTCTTGCTCAGTGCACCGGATTTACTGAAATGTTAAATCCGTAACTAATTTTTCCTCTCGTTATTATGGAAAAAATGTCAAAGGTTTGTCCCAATATTTGCATTCTGCTTCATAGAACGCTGAACAAATACTGAATCAATTCAACTCCGATATATTACCATTGACACAACGAGCGTCCAAATCCTGAAAATATCAGCAGTTATACACAGGTATGAGGTGGTAGAACCACATCGAAGTTTGAACAAACAGCCAGAGCAGAAAAATTTCAATTTTCCACCCAGATGCTTGACTGGGCTAAAAGTTCTCCTTTTATTTTTTTTTTCGGAATTCCGTCTCTCATACACACCCACTCAAATCAAGAAGGAAAAAAATGGTCCGTCGCTGTGTGAGAACCCTTGGATTTTTAATCACAGACATCTCACCGGATCCGGGCTGCTTTTGTCTTTCCGGGTTCCAATATTGGAAGGATTATGTACAGACGGCATTTCAATATGAAGCGTGTGTGCGAAAAAAAGAAGTATGGTGTGACACGATACGCGTGAAAATACTAGAACGTGAGCCGAATATCATCGGAAACGGGGTTCGTCGGATTGTTTGTTTTAGCACCTTTTCTTCGAAAACGGTTTGGCTCGTGTTTTCCAAAAGTCTCACGCATTGCGTAAATCCTGGCCACAAAGAGACGCTCGTACCACAAACAAACATTAAACATTCGGTGAAATTCCACATCAATTTGATTCATACTCATGGGAAAATCGACCCCAACCTTTCGGGGAATGCCAAAAGCTTTGAAGATGCCGTATTGGTTCCGGTTCCGGTGCTTGGATTTTTAGGTTGTTAGGATGGATGGATGAATGGATGGCTTGGCGGCAGGCAAAAACCACTTTCCAATCACGTTTGCAAACATTAAACAACTCGTTCGCCAGGCAGATCCCCACGGTCGGTGATGCTGCGTGCTCAACGAGAGTTTTCCAAGATCACAACGCGCTAAAGATGCCAAGGTTGAACTTCTTCTCTTCCTGGACGTGGAGCCCTCCTTTTCCACCCGTCTCGTTCGTTCTGGAAACTCATTACAATCCCTTGGGATTGTTGGAAAAACTAACCGGAAGAAAAGCTAGAATTGGCCAGGAAAATTGATGTTGTGTCAGGTAATGGTTGGTCGTGTTTAGAAGTTTACTTTTCTATTATGAGGTTTTCCACAGTTGATTGAAGTTGCGTAAAAGTTTTAGATGTCTGTGTTGCTGCAGCTGCAAGAATTCTGTATAAAAGGAAGTCGAGAACTTTTCACGTCCTTTTGAAAAATCATTTTATTCTTTTACTTAAGATAAACAAACAAAATTAAATCGTTATTCAATTTCGAAACTCATCTCCCCTTTCGCAATCACATTCCACCGACAATTTGAGACATTTTTACTAATCTTAACTTTTTCTTTTTCTTTACAGGTAAACTTCAAATTCAGCTCCCTATCTGGTAACTCTCCAACTGATGTTTAGTTCTAGTAATTCTTTACAAATTTTCGCAAAAAATAGTAAGACCTATGCAGACGTTCAAAGCTTTGAAAACGGTATATTTCTCGGTAAAGAAATATATATTTCTAAAATGTTTCACGATTTCCTCTGGCTGTGTTGCTAGATTCTTTTCATAAAAACATGACTGTTTGGGACAATGAAACTTTTTTCTCTCTAGTTGTTTTTCAGTTTATTGAGATTGACATACCTCTTTTATACTTCTAACCTTGTTAGCATCGAGCAAAAAAATGGTATTCAAATTACCAACCCGGTTTTACTCGAATTTTTTTGCGTTAGATAGAGCAACTATCACACTATTATATCACAAAATTTGAGCTTTCTGGACTTTGTGTGGCCTGAGAAACAGATATTCTACGAAAATCGGACTTTTTGGACTTTTTTCATTCAAACTGCAATATCTCTGAAACAACGCTACATTTTTTATTGAAATTTTGCACAGTGATTGTTGAAATATAAAGCTAGCATGTCTGAAGTTTTCGAAAAGTTCTATCGAAGAGATCAAAAGTTACGCGAGGTGCAATATTTAAGGCATGAACCTAGAAATGCGATTTTCTATAGACAGTGCGGAACGGTACTGTAAATTTCTAAGAAAATTTCAAAAATCAAAAAACTTTTTTAAATTAGCTGTAAGATTTACTGGCAACATTGATGAAAATTTTTAAAAAATACTTCTGGATACTGCTTATTAAGGTTTATTCTCCATGATCATTTCTATCGAAGACAGAACTCAGTTTAAAGTAAACAGTAAGTTTTTATTGATAATTTTAAAATTTCCCTCGAAATTTATTATTGGCCAAAAATTTTTGGTTGAAAATCTTTTTCATCGAATGTTTTTTTAGTTATTTTTTATTTTTGAATGAATTTTAATAAATCGAAGCCTAAAAAGGAAAATTTGAAGCTTTTATGAAAAATTATTGGTGATTTTTTTTTAAATTCAGTCGTGTTTTTTGTGTTCTTCAAATTTTTGTCATTTTTGTCATTTTTATCATTTTTGTCATTTTTATCATTTTTGTCATTTTTTTAACTGAATAAAGAACCGTGATTTTGAAATAGCTTACTAAAAAAAAAATATGTTAGCTTTAGGGATGGCTCAAAGTTTTGGTTTTTTTACCCCAAAAATCATGCATTTCCAAGTCATTTGGCATCAAAATTTAAATTTTCCTTTCGCTCCCTCTTTGGTTATTTCATTTTTGTTATTTTTGTCTTTGTTGTCATTTGTGTCATTTTTGAAATTCCAGCCATTTATTTTTTATTCTGTCTTTTTTGTCGTTTTTGCAATTTCTTTCATTAATTTTTTATTTCCGTATTCTCGTAATTTCTTTTCATTTTTGTCAGTTTTGTCATTTCTGTCAATTTTGTAATTTGTGTCATTTTTGTCTGTTTGAACATTTTTGTCATTTTAACAATTTCAGTCTTTAATTTTTATTCCGTCATTTTTGATATATTTGTTGTTATTTGTGTCATTTTTTGCAATTTCTGCTATTCATTTTCCATTCTGTCACTTTATCAGTTTTGTTATTTGTGTCATTTTTGTTATTTTGTCTTTTTTCATTTTTGTCACTTTCATCATTATTGTCATTTTTGTCATTTGTGTCATTGTATCATTGGGTCATTTTTGTATTTTAAATCGTTTTTGTCATTTCTGTCATTCGTGTCATTTATGTTATTTATAACATTTTTGTCATACACGTCATTTTCGCAAATTCTGTCATTAATATTTTAGTCTGTCATTTTTGTCTCTTTTTTTATTTTTGTCTTTATTGTCATTTGTGTCATTTTTGAAATTACTGCCATTTATTTTTAGTTCTATCGTTTTTATTTATTTTTTTATCGTTTGTTGTTACTGTTCTATTTTTGTCATTTTTGCAATTACTGCCATTTATCTTCCTTCTCGCATATTTCATTTTTGTCATTTCTGTAATTAATGTTATTTTTGTTATTTATATCATTTGTGTTATTTTTGCAATTGCTTTCATTTATTTTTCGTTCTGTGATTTTTATCATTTTTGTCTTTTTTTTATTTTTGTCTTTATTGTTATTTGTGTCATTTTTGAAACTTCTGCCATTTATTTTTAATTCTGTCGTTTTTATTTATTTTTTTTATCGTTTGTTGTCACTGTTGATTTTTTTTTGTACTTTTTGCATATTTTCCTTCTTGCATTTTTTATTTATATTTTTGTCATTTCTGTAATTTATATCATTTTTGTTATTTGTGTCATTTTTGCAATTTCCTTGATTTATTTTCCATTCTGTGATTTTTATCTTTTTTGTTATTTTTGTCATGTTTGTCTCTCTGCTATTTTTTTTAAATTTTTGTCATTTGTGTCATTGTGTTATTTTTGTAAATTTTGTCACTTTTGTTATTTTTTCTTTCTTTTTAATTTTTGTCTCTTTGGTTATTTTTATCATTTTGTCATATTTGTCATATTTGTCATATTTGTCATTTTGGTCATTTTTGTCATTATTGTCACTTTTGCTATTTTTGTCGTTATTGTTATATTCGTAATTTGTGTCATATTTGTCATTTTTGTATCTTGGTCATTTTTTTCACTTTTGTCTTTTTTGTAACTTTGATCTTTCTGTCAATTGTGTCAATTATGTCTTTTTGTCATATATGTTAATTTTGCAATTTCAGTCATTTATTTTCTTATTCTGTCTATTTCATCATTTTTGTCATTTGTGACATTTATGTCAATTTGGTCATTTTTGGAATTTTTATTATTTTTGTCTTTATTGTTATTTGTGTCGTTTTTGCAATTTCTGCTATTTATTATTTATTTTGTCATTTTGGACACTTTTGTCATTTTTTTCATATATGTCATTTTTACAATTTTATTACGTTATTTTCGTCATTTTTGAAATTTTTGTCATTTGGAACATTTATGACAATTTTGTCAGTTTTTGAATTTATATTATTTTTGTTGTATTGTCATTTGTGTTATTTTTGCAATTTCTTCCATTTATTTTTTTTATTCTATTCTTTTTTCTCTTTTTGGCCTTGTTTTAATTTTTGTCATTTTTTTGGCATTTGTGTTATTGTGTCATTTTTGTCATTTTCGCCTTTATTGCCATTTTTATCAATTTTGTCATTTTTGTCACTTTTGTCATTTGGAGGGTTAAAAAATCGAAACTTTGAAGGCTTTGAGACACCCTTGAATCAAGTCCGAATGAGCTGAAATTTTGCACAGCCCAGTTTTTTGGGCAAATATCGGTTTGTGAAATTCGACAAGACCCATTTCGCTGCCACCTCAATATATATATTGGTACTGGATCACATGAGAGGAGGAGAAAATATTACAGGAGTACCAGCAAAGCGACAATAAATTTTTGCATTTCTTCAACACAAAATTTCAAATCAAAACCTTCTTGCGTTCCTCAATCCTTCCTTTGGAAATTTGTCTACAGCGTTACGAATAGTTTATTTGATGGATTCAAACCAGTGCCATTAACGTTCCATGAATTTCCAGAAGATTTCGATACATTCATCATTAATACGGTTGCGCCGAACACGAAACGTTATCGAACACAACTAGAAAAAAAAATATTGGTGTTTTCCCGAAAAGTGCCAATTGAGACATTCCTCTTATATGAAAACCAGCATAAAACGATTCGAATAACTTAAAACGGCTTTCGAGTTCTTGTTAGGAACATGCAAAAAAGTGGTACTAAGGTGATAACATTCAAAGTAGTCAATTGAACCCATTTTTTCTCTAGAAAGTTACATTTACTGAAGAAAATCAGTATGTACTAAGTGTTTCACCTAAAAAACAAGGTTTTTGAGTCATTGACACAGTAACAGCTTTTATCTGCCAATCCTCATTATCTCAGTTTGTCCAAAACGTCATAAACCTTTCCCACTGTACTTCTTTTTTGTTATAGTTCATAAAAAAAAATAAGCCAGAATACTGACCTCAAATAGTTCTAGCGTAATCTAGCTAAGTCAGCCACTCGAGTTCGTTATCAATAACCAGCAGCGGTCGGTCTGCAGGGAGGCAGTTATCAACCGGAAGTGAATCCACAATATGCCAGCAGTAGTGAAAACAAACGATTGCATTCATTCATCAGTCATGTCGTAGTCATACTTTTTGGTGCATCGGAAATTGCATTCGATGCCGGCCGAGCCCTTGTCTATGATTGAGCTCTCAACTAACAGCAAAAACAGCACATTTTATTTGCATTTGAAATTCCTTTGCATGAATGAACTCACTGCAGTAACGCTGCATGGTTCTATTCAATTTTTTACGATTATGATTTATGGGGTCACAAACAAGATTCGTTATCTAAAATTAATGGAAAACTTTGTTTGCAATCGGAACGATACAGACCAAAAACAGTACTGCTTATAAAAAACCAACTCGAGCACACACTCATGAGTCACAGATGTGGGACGCTTTATCCCGCCAAATTAAAGTCACAATCAATTTTCCAGTTTTAGTTTAACTGCAGAGTAAGGGGTTCATTGCAGCCCACACCAAAAACCAAAAACGAAAAAAAACTCGAACGAACTTGTAAGCGTCTGGTGCGGAAGTGTTCTTCCGGTTGATTTTTGGTTCGGTTTGGTTTGGTTTTGGCTTAGGCGTTTGCCAACCTCCATCCACGTCCAGAATGGAATGAACCGGAATGAAACGGAACCGAGGAACCTGCACGATCACGTAACAGCCATATTTATTGCATTCTGACACCAACTGATAGAGAGATATCGTTTCCCACAACCGACTGCCACCTCGAATGTGTAGAATGGAAACATATGTATGTGTTTACTAACCAAGTCTAGCAGGGAGCAGGAACGTAAAACTTAAACTCAATTGAAAATATTGCAACCGCACTTGTAACCGCTTTTTCGGTTAGTTCCTTCTTCTCGATTTGAGAGTATCGACATCTTAGTGGGACATTGCTGTTAAATATGTTCCTGGTTTGAATTTATCAAATCTCAAACCAGAGTGAAAAATCGGTTCATTCATAAAACACTTTCAAATCGCTTAATGAAGATAATCTCCTAGCGATTTGTAGGATCAAGCAAGCAATCAGACTTTTCCGAGGCGCTATCTCGGATCGCCTTAATGGGTTGGTAAAGAACATTACCTCTACCTGAAAACACCAAACCCTCACCTGCAACTGGGTGCTGAAAAAAGGGGGGCGGTGTGAAAATTTAACTTGTGCGACATAAACAGCATCGTTAAGAGAGTGAGATGTTCCTACTTCCAACAGAAGGGAGGCGTTTTTGCGATACCGAGAACATTTTAAAAATATTATTTCTTGGAAGTTTTTAGCTACAGGATGTGGTGGTGCCTTTCATTCTGTGTGGGTGTACACCTACTTTTCGATGGCGCGTTCCAGAGTTAACTGGTTGCGAAAGTCCTTGGTTCATGATGAAATTTACTTCGTGTCAAATTTAGAAAAGCGTTTTGTCGATTCAGCTTAAAGTTATAATTCGGTGCCGATTTAGGTAGTAATGGCGTAGGCGATGTTTTGAGACATTCGCGCTTTAAATTTGACAGCTTCAAAAGCTTTCATTAAAAATGTTGTTTTGCTCTCTTGATGTCTAGTGAAAGTTAAGGTTTTGGCCGTAACTGCCAGCTAGCTCAACCGGTACTTACGTGCTCTCAGGGTCGCTCCTTAGCGATCTCGGGGAGGACGGGAACGACCAAGCTTGTTTTAACGAGGTGGAAGCAATCAATCATCCAAGACATGTATAGGGCTCATTTTAAATATAGACAACGATCACAAGTTACGAGACATTTTACATTTATTGAACTTGCCAGATTTTCGGGGTACCATGGGGGAACTTCCTTCTTCCGCTAGCTAGCTGTCCTCGGGGCTCGTTGGTGCACGATGTCTCGATGAATTAGGTGATCCCGGGGTAGTAATACACCGGATTCCTTCCGTGGGTGGGTGGCTAACAACCACTATTTATTTCTGCCGAGCAATTTTGTTGACAAAATTGAATCGGTTCAACAGGGTTGGGACCAGAGCCAATATACACAAAGGGGCGATGTGGTCCGTCCTTGTCCGAAAATAACACCATGTGGGTTGGTGACAGAGGTGTATTTCGGATCGTTCAGGAACCCGTTTGGCGGGGTTCTTCGTGGTGCGGTCGGGATTTAAAATCCGACAGAGCGCTTGGAAGCAGCGGAGCGCCCTTCGGAACGGTTGGGGAGATTTTTAGTGGTTTCCGACTCCCTATTCTTCGGCCCTCTTGGCCGGACACTTCGCACTTCAAATCTCACGAATCACACAACTGATTTTCCACGATGTGAGTCGCTTCCTATTCCCGACAACAGTGACCGAGTCGGCACTTCAGCCCATCCAAAAACCCCTGCTATCTTTTTCGGACGATTTCTCTCTCCGCTTGGCTCTCTTGCGTTACACCAGTTCCGGAGAAAAGTGGTCTAAACGGCTGTAGTCGAAGGGTGGCATAGTTGAGACTGGCATAAACCTCGGCATTCCCAAACCCGAAACAATTCCAATAAATGCAAAAGTAGGGAAATTTTATGTACATGGTAAATGAGCCAAACCAAGTAATCAACAAACTAATAAACTACTAGAGTAACGCGATCAAAACATGTATTAAATAATATGAATTGTTCCGATTTTTTTTAAAACAGGATTGAATCGGTAACAATCCTCCCCCAGTTCGACCAGAAAAATTGCATTTAAACATTGGAATTACATTTAATGCAATTTTTCGTGCAGTGTTTAAATTATTCAACCTTCATTCAGCTTGCTTCACATCTTTGCTCCTTGGACCATTTTCTTTCTTTTTCCTATTCAGTCGGTCGGTTCCACCAAAATAAGCCCTTCTTGACGGTCCCGCCTATGTGTTTCCATAGACACCCTTTTCTTAGGATTATCCCCTTCGCGCTGTTTCCTACCCATTCAGAACCACGTCTAACTCTACTTATGCTTTGCCAATTGTATAACACTTCTCTATTCATGACAGAGAAACACCTAGCCGTTAATCATTTTCACACCACTCATTCATTCTTTTCCCTTTCATTGGACGCGTCCTCCATAACATTCATTCATACTCATTCACACATTCATTCATTATCAATTTTATAATTAATCTATTCTAGAGACAATACTTCTTTTCTGTCTCAGAGATTTTGTCATTCTACCTAAAGGCTCTAATGCCTTGCCGCGTTGGTGACCGACACGTTTTCGAGTCCTGGGCAGAAGCGGGGTCATAGAGCATCAACGTTGTTATCAACTCCGCTCAAATTTCGCGCATGGCTCAGAATCGAGCCACCGTGTACTGACCATCAGCGTCGCGATGACTCCGGTCTCCAGCGCAACGCCCTTGGGAAACAAAAACGATCGGTCGAAAAACTGGCACATCTTGACTCTACCAATTAATCAATACTTTACAATTGAAACATTATTTCAATGAAAGTTTCCTTATTACAAATTTTCGCCTCTTTTCGAAGTAATTTCCTACAACGACAGAGCGGATTATTGAACGCACTCTTTACATATTAAAAATGCTACATGGGGTGATTCAGGCCTAGTCTGAATGAAACGAACCAAAATCGGTTCAGCTGCGTGAACTGTCAAAGAAACAAAACAACCTTCTCATCAGCAGGCGCAGGAGGGTTGGCTATTTTTTTTGTTTTGAAAGTACATTTGAATTCAAAAATCAGTAATTAAATAAGCTAATTTCGAGTTTACGGTTCCTATCCGAACAGGAAAAGCGTACGGAGCAACGATGGGAGAATCCGGGAGTGCGAAAGGAGGTAGATCTAGACGGATTACTCGGTTGATGGTAAGTTACACTATCCAATTGAAATCTCTGTTGAACTTGTTTTTATTTCAGAAGTGCAAACATGAAAACCTGCAACATATTTCTGGTTTGGATGATAAAGAAAGCGTCCGGAGGAAGAAATCGCGATTACAATTGCCGAAATCAGGTGAACTACTATCGACATTGTAAGTATGTGGTAAAATTTTTAATTTATTTTTGTTACTAACTGGTGCAATGGTTTCGTACATTAGGATCTATGACGTCATTCGAATCCTCTGAGACGGAGAAAGAACCAGCCGACGCCGAAGTACCACGAGACGCACGACCCATGATAGGAGGTGCTGCTAAAAACAGATTGCTGCTTACATGGTAGGAGAGGCTCGCTAAAGAAGTGAATGTTCAGGAAAGCAATAAATTACCCTGGCTTGAGGTGGGCCCCTGGCCAAACCCCCAGGGATTTACCATCGGTCCCTTCCAGTTCATAGGAGCTGGTTCCGATCCGTTTTTTTATTCGAGCCGGCAGGTATACAGGACCATATTTGGCGTTGTACCCTTCCGCTGCACTGGACTGTTTCGTGTTTCGTTTATAAACTAGTTGGCCAACCTCGAATGGCTTTGCGCTTCGCCGGTGGCGCAGATTGTAGCGATGCTTAGCTGACTCGTGTGCCTTGGCGAGATTAGTTTTCACAAGGTCGTAAATTTGATCAAATAGTTCTTTCTGATGTTCGGTTCTTTGATCAGGAATAGTCACGTCGTTGGATCCGAACCATTGATGGTCCGATCCCTTCGCGAAGGCCTCGTGGCCATGTATAACAAAGTACGGCGTGAATTCGGTCGCGGAGTGTCTCGTAGTATTTAATACGGTTTCAATTTCCGAGGTCCTACTGTCCCAGAGTCTCTGATCTTCTCGAACATAGGTGCGTATCGCCGCATTGATTGTTCGATTAACTCTCTCAACCGGATTGGCTTGAGAGTGGTATTTCGAGCTCAACCAATGGCGCACTCCAAACTGTTCGAGAAAATTTTTGAACTCTCGGGACAGGAAGACGGACGCGTTATCCGAAATAAGTGATTCAGGAGTTGAGAACCGGAAGAACCACTGATCCCGAAGGTGAGTACATAGTGTAGTGCTATTGATTTTCTTTACCGGTATCAAAATGCACCATTTACTAAAGAGGTCTGTGACGACTAGGAGGTGTTGATTGCCTCTTTTGCTACGCGGAAGCGGACCAATGTAGTCGACCGCTATTATTTGCCAGGGATGTGTCACCATCCTTTGTTCACCCATTGAGGGTACGACCGGGATACAGGCCGGTTTTGTTTCCTTGCACAAAGAGCAAGCTTGGATATATTCCCTCACATCCTTGGCCATTCTTGGCCAGTAATACTTCAACCTAACTTTGGCCATTGTTTTGTCAGTTCCGATATGCATCAAATCATCATGGCATTCTTTGAGCACTGCTTTTCTTTTCTCGGGGGGAATTACCAGCTTCCATTCGAACCTGTGGTCGTAAGGCTGAATGGGAGTTGATACGAATTTATAAAGGGCGCCATCCATTACTTGGAAATCAACATAATTATCAGGTTGATCTGAAACTTTTTTTATAAGATCATCGTACCATTCTGAAGTAGGAGCATCCGTTACCACAGCAACACAACGTGACAAGGCATCGGCTACCACGTTATCCTTTCCTTTCCGATGCCGTATTGTCATGTTATATTGCTGTAGGGAAAGGCTCCACCTACTACAGCGGGAGGATGTAGTGGGAACCCTCAATATATCCACGAAAGGCCTCGATGGACAGGATTGCGGCCAGCGTTTCTTTCTCACAAGCGTGGTAGTTCCTTTGGGGAGTACTAAGCTTGTGAGAAAAATACGCGATGACTCTTTCTTGTTCTTCGAGGACTTGCGTAAGGACGCCAGCGACTGCTACATCACTGGCGTCGGTTTGAATTGTAAATTCTTTTGAAAAATCCGGGCTTACGAGGATTGGTGAACTGATTAACTTTTCTTTTATCGCGCAAAAAGCTTCTTCAGCCTGGTCGGTCCAGGAAATAGTCTTGGCCTTAGTTTTAAGCAGATCCGTCAAAGGGGCAGTAGCTCCGCTGAAGTCCTGTATAAATCGGCGATAATAATTGGCCATTCCTAGGAACCGGCGTAATTTGGTCACAGTTGTTGGCCGTTCATACTCGACGATTGGTTTTATCTTTTCAGGGTTCGCGCGTAGGCCGTTGGTTGAGAGAAGGTAACCTAGGAATGGCAGTTCATTTACTCCGAAGTGGGATTTGTCAAGGTTTATGGAGAGATTAGCCTCCCGTAATCTCTTGGCTACCTCGGCTAATAGTTGTAGGTGGTGTCCAAACGTTTCACTCACTACAACTATATCGTCGAGGTAGACAAAGACAAAGGGTTCTAATTCTCCATTACCTAGAACTAAATCCATCGTCCGGGCCAGGCGACTTGGACTGTTTGCTAAGCCAAAAGGGCATCGGGTGAATCGGTACATCCCGGAACCTTGAATGCTGAACGCCGTGTAATTTCGAGAACGTTCCTCCAGAGGGATCTGAAGGAACGCCTCGGATAGATCGATAGTGCTTAAGTAGCGCGCTTTGGGTAGCTGTCCCAGTATTCGTCCCGGATGGGGGAGTGGATACGCATCGCGAACCGTGCGTTCGTTTAGTTTACGTGCGTCTAAGCAGAGGCGGACTTTGCCCGAAGGCTTGATCACGGGTACCACCGGGAGCGACCAATCAGACTGACAGCGCTCAATGATACCCACTTTCAGCATTCGGTCAAGTTCTGCGACCACCTTTTCACGTGTTTTTGGCGACATAGTGTAGGGGTATTGCCTGACTGGCGGTTTGGATTTCCATTCATCAGCAATCTCGATTATATGTTGGGTAACAGGAGTCGTGGGTAAGTATCCCGGTTTGGCGATCTGAAACATTAGTTTTATTTTCTCTAGGTCCTGGGCTTCTGTAGGGGTAAGCATACATTCAGGAGCTATCGATTCAATGTCACTCTCTTCTTGTAATAGGGCACATTGTCGAATCTGAGGGTAGATTTTAAACTTGGACCAGAAGGTCATTCCTAACAAACATTCTACAAGTAAATCCTTAATGACTAAAGTGGGAACAATTTTTGTTATATTTTCGAATTTATATGGAATCATTATTTCTCCTAGTATTAATAAATTTCCGCCATCTGCGGATTTTAAATCTAAATTTAAGGATAAAGGTTTCAGTTTTACCCCGCGTAAACGCGAGAACAGCTTATCACTGATAAGCGTTCGATTACTACCTGAGTCTAGCAATCCTTTGACGCGTAGATCATGGACGTAGACCCAGGCGTAAGGTCGATTATCAAAGCTAGTTGGAAAGGTTATTTGCAGGACTTCGGGGGTATTGGTATTCGCGCGACCCGAATACCACTCAGACAGAACTGGCTCATAGTCGAGAGAGCTCAGTTCAAAACCGGGGACTCTCACGCGGATTCTTCCGACGTTCGGGGATTTTCGGTCGTCGGCCTGCCGTTTTTTTGGCAATAGGGACAGCGAGTGGTGTCGTATCCTTTGAACCCACAAATATAACACAACAAACCGTTAATAGACCTACAATGTTGGACTTGATGGTCGGGTTGGCGGCAATTAAGACATACGTTTGCGGGTGGCGGCTTGTACCCTTCCACGAGATAGTCAAGCGGGCGACGAGACTGAGATGGCCCCGGTTCTGGTTCTCTAGGGGGGATCGATTTCGGTCCGGGGGCGTTTCTAGCATCGCGATAGCTATTCGTAGGTCGTGGGTTGTCGTTTGATGATTTTCTAGCGGGATTTTTCCAATTGTCATTTTGATTTCGGGTTGAACGAGTTGAACGCGAGTTATCAGGGTTGTGTGTAGGGTTATTATTAAGGGTTACTGCATTTACCGTACGATCCTGACCGAATACCTGATTGTACATCGAGAAGTTCGACGAATCGATAATGTGGCCAGCATGTATAAGCTGAGGTAAATCTAGAATTGGTTGCCATAGAAGGGATTTTTTATAGTCATTGCGCAAATTTCGTTTCATGATTTCGAGTTTTTCGCGGTCTTCCATCGGAGTCATCATACTTCGGAAAAGTTTATCCATAGCAAAATAATACTCCTGGAAAGTCTCGTTCCTTTGCTGTCGGCGTTGATAAATTTGGCAACGTAGAAGTATGTCTAGTTCAGGATGAGCAAAGTTGCGCTTTAGCTCCAAGATTAAATGCTGCCAGTTGAATAATCGCCCTGGGTGCGGGTGTCGCATGGACATGTACCAACTTTTCGCGGGGCCGTCAAACAGATGAAAGGCGGAGTCGAACAGCTCATGTTCAGACATTCTTTCAGACTGGGCCAACTGTTCCACTAACGCGAGAAACTCATTCAGTTTGACACCACGATCTGTGCCGTTATATTTTTCAATTTTCCACAGTGAGACGGGGAGGGATCTGTGAGAAACAGTGTTGTTTCTTTCTGGCGGGTACGCGTAAGGTGAGGTGCTATTTGAGGCAAAAGGATTCGCAAATGAGGCTGGTGGAAATGCGCTTGACGCGGGGAACGCGAACGTGGGTTGAGGCGCAGCAACAGATGAATACGGTCTAGATACGCCTGCCGTCTGGGAAGGATGTCCAATTGATTGGGGTAATTGGGGCGGTTTAATTGGGGGTGGCAAGTGAGATGTGAGTGCGTTCGAATGAGTTGCCGAGCTTTGGGCACTATTTGACGTGAGGTTAATATATGGTGCTATCTGCTGCGAAGAATGAAACACAGAATTTTCCAGCTCAGTAGGGGGGAAAGATGTTAAATGGTTAGCCTGACTGAAACTGGAATAGGATGGTAACATTTGAGGATATGGAGTCGTATTTTGATTTCTCGTATGGATCGGTAAGTAATTGGAAGTATATATGGATGTCGTCACCATTGGGGTCGTTACAGGCCTCGAGTATTGGCTGGTAACGATCATAAGATTGCAAGCACCGTCTGATGTCTTCGGAATTGTTCCGGTGTAGGTTTCGATGTTCCCCGTGCTCAAATTAGAAGTGCCAGAAGGCTCAGAGGAAGATAGTCTACTTCGCAGCACGGTAAGTTCTTTCTCCAACGCTATTAAAGAATCGCGAAAAACGTTCGCATTTGGTCTATCAAGCTCCCCGGAGATAACTCCCATACGTTTCAAGCACTCAATAGCCTCCTGTTCGGCAACCGAATCTCCTACTTCTCCTCCCTCTGCCTTGTCAAACAAATTATCAACAATATCCTGATCTGGATTCGAATCTGCTGAATCCGTTTTAAAGTAAATATCAAGTTTATCACAAACATTATTTAATAAATCAATAGCTTCTGTACTCCCCGCAAAATCTGAAACGTGACCTAACACCGCTAACCGATTCGCTAAATGTAACAACGCATACATATATTTAGGCGCCACTTTGCTAGTAGTTAGCACCGTATGAAACTGAAGCACTCTATTACGACAAAGAATTAATTCCTGTTCGGGTATTCCCGGTACAATCATTTCCGGTAAGCCTTCTTCTTTCTCCTGCCTCAACAAATCTCTCAAAATGCGTCGCCTACGGCTTATTGATTTATCGCCGGTAACTACAAATCTTCTCATTTCCAGTTCTGTATCTATGTCGGCGCTGTCTAATAGATCTGGACGCATATTTAAATATCGCTTTACGAATCTCTGCCGCAGTTCCTTAATAGATGGCCCCATTTTGAACCACAATCAAAAAACCGTAAGCAATAAAGAACTGTAATACAAAAGGCAATGAATAAGTAGGTCAGAATTCGTGATCCTGTAGGTAAGAAACCACAAGGCGACGCACAGAAACAACCGGCAAGAAATAGCTGAAGTTAGGGCCCCCAACACGACTGAACCCGCTTTGACTCTTTTTTAAACGGAAGTTACTCCGAATATGAAGCAAGCTGAAATAAAAGTTGAACAATCAAGACAAGCCACTGATGGTCTTGAGTCTCCCTGAGATACGCCAAAATATTCTAGTCAGTGACGAATCAAAGACTAGAATATTTTTCCTTTCCGAAGGATCGCCAATTGAAAGTTAAGGTTTTGGCCGTAACTGCCAGCTAGCTCAACCGGTACTTACGTGCTCTCAGGGTCGCTCCTTAGCGATCTCGGGGAGGACGGGAACGACCAAGCTTGTTTTAACGAGGTGGAAGCAATCAATCATCCAAGACATGTATAGGGCTCATTTTAAATATAGACAACGATCACAAGTTACGAGACATTTTACATTTATTGAACTTGCCAGATTTTCGGGGTACCATGGGGGAACTTCCTTCTTCCGCTAGCTAGCTGTCCTCGATGCACGATGTCTCGATGAATTAGGTGATCCCGGGGTAGTAATACACCGGATTCCTTCCGTGGGTGGGTGGCTAACAACCACTATTTATTTCTGCCGAGCAATTTTGTTGACAAAATTGAATCGGTTCAACAGGGTTGGGACCAGAGCCAATATACACAAAGGGGCGATGTGGTCCGTCCTTGTCCGAAAATAACACCATGTGGGTTGGTGACAGAGGTGTATTTCGGATCGTTCAGGAACCCGTTTGGCGGGGTTCTTCGTGGTGCGGTCGGGATTTAAAATCCGACAGAGCGCTTGGAAGCAGCGGAGCGCCCTTCGGAACGGTTGGGGAGATTTTTAGTGGTTTCCGACTCCCTATTCTTCGGCCCTCTTGGCCGGACACTTCGCACTTCAAATCTCACGAATCACACAACTGATTTTCCACGATGTGAGTCGCTTCCTATTCCCGACAACAGTGACCGAGTCGGCACTTCAGCCCATCCAAAAACCCCTGCTATCTTTTTCGGACGATTTCTCTCTCCGCTTGGCTCTCTTGCGTTACACCAGTTCCGGAGAAAAGTGGTCTAAACGGCTGTAGTCGAAGGGTGGCATAGTTGAGACTGGCATAAACCTCGGCATTCCCAAACCCGAAACAATTCCAATAAATGCAAAAGTAGGGAAATTTTATGTACATGGTAAATGAGCCAAACCAAGTAATCAACAAACTAATAAACTACTAGAGTAACGCGATCAAAACATGTATTAAATAATATGAATTGTTCCGATTTTTTTTAAAACAGGATTGAATCGGTAACACTAGAAAACAAGTGATGTGATTAGTGTGTACCATCAAAAGGTAGCAAAGTACTATTTGATCCAGCTTCTCCGATGGAAATAATTTGTAGTACACCGAGATTTTTTTAACAGAACTGTTTTACGCAGTTTTTCGAAATAAACACGGTATCTGGAAAAAATAGTCCTTTTCAATGTTGAGACTTGAGAGAAGCTTATCTCTGAGACTTTTTAGGTTAGACATAGACCTGAGACCTGACACATGAGGCATTAGACATAAGTCATGAGAAATTAGACGTGGGACATAAAAATTTAAAAATAAGGCATGAGGTCTCACGTCCACTGTTGCCAGATCTACGGATTTCGCCGAAGATCTACAAATTTTTAGCACTTCCACTGCTCACGTCTCATTTCTCACATCTCAGACGCTGCTCACGTCTCATTTCTCACATCTCGCTTCGCATCACTCACATTCCACGTCTCACGTAACACTTCTAACCTCTCTGTTATCACGTCTCTCTTCTCTTTTCTCACGTCTTATTTTTTACTTCTCACTTGTTACGTCAATTGCCTCACTTTTTACGTTTGCTTTTTCACGTCTTATTTCTTACTTCTCACGTCACACGTCTCAGTTCTCATGTTTCACTTCTCACGTTTCATTAATCATTTCTAACGTTTCACTTCTCAGGTCTCGTTTCTCACCTCTAACGTCTTACCTCTCTATTCTCTCGTCTCATTTCTCACATCTTATGTCTCATTTCTTACTTAATTTGCACCAGAGTGGCAAATGGTCAGCCAACAACTACATTTTTACACTAGTTGCTCAATCTAAATCTCAATAAGATCCCTACCAACACAATCAAAAAATTAAATAGAAAAATGACCGTATTTGTGAGGCGAGTGGAATACAAAAACGTCATTCAATATTGACATTGCTGCCTGACTGACATTGTAGCTTGGTCATTCAATTTGTAGACGTTGATGTTCCTCCGACGACATTGATAAGGTTCGAACGCACGACTGCACGTTGATAAGGTTCGAACGAAATTGAAAGAAAATTAGCAGCAAGTTAAACTATCAAGTCTCACTTCTCACGTTCCACGTCTCATAACATACGTCTTACGTAACTCTTTTCTTGTTTTTTGTCTCACTTCGCAATTCTCTTCTCTCAATTTTCATTATCACGTCTCACTCTTCAAGTATCGCGTCTCGCTTCTAACGCCTCACGTACCACACTTTACTGCTCACGTCTCATTTCACACGTCTCATGTAATACTTGAGTCATATCTCAGGTCTTAAGTGCCATGTATCATAATGTCTTTTCTCTCATGCCTTTAGGTTTCAGGTTACGTCTAATTGTTTAAAGCCTTAGAGCTTTGGACTTAACACGCTTTTTTAACGCGGTTTTTTATACTAACCCTCTAGAACCCAACTTTTTTCCGCTGAAAAATGTACAGAAGTTGTATTTCATGATTACAAATTTTGTTCTAAGAAAAACCATATTGATGGAAAATATTTGGTTGATTAAACAAAATATTGAAATGCAAGTTTTTTATTTCATAATTTTAATCAATTTCGGCGTGAAGAACCGGCTCGATCGCTTGAATTCAGCCAGTTCACGTACACTGAAAATATTCTCTCGGGTATTTTTTCTCGCAACTGATAATTTCGCAAAAATCGTTGATCAAAAGTTTGTCTACTTAATTATCATCGCCGCTCCTCGATTGGATATGAAAAATAACGCGGTTTCAGTCTTTTTCAATGAAAACAAATTGGAATTGGTGGCATGCAATGAGCTCAATGGGCAGAAGTCTTATTTTGCAATCAGACGCCATTTTGAATTCAAAGATGGCGCTTAACTTCAAAATGCAGTAAGTAACTGAAAATCGCATGAACCATCCAAAATATGGGCAATGAGTAAAAAGGTCAAAAAGAAGATGAAAAATGACTGACAAAAATTTTACAAAATTTTTAAAAATCTGAAAAAAGCACTGAAAGAAATATACAAAAATGTGCTCAGTGTTATGAAACTAAGACAAAATAATGACAAAAATATAAGAAAACTGTGGCAATTATATGAAAAACTAGAAATAAAATTTGACACTGAAATGATAAAAATATTTAACAACTATGACAAAAATATGACAAACAAAAAAGTGACAAAAGACTAAACTTGGAATAAAATACGACAAATGTGGTGAAAAAAATTATGCCAAAAATATGAAAAATATTGCAAAATTATGACAAAAAAGTGAAAAAGAAAAAGCTCACAAAAATGGCAAAACTATGACACATGTGAAAAAATATGACAAAATTTTGACAAATGTGACAAAATTTTGACAAATGTGAAAAAATTATGATCAAAATTTGAAAATAAAATGACAAAAACCTATAAAAACTAGTATAAAAACATATTAAACAACAAATTTACAAATATGACATAATAACACAGAGAAATGATAGTAACAAAAAAATTCACAGTAAAATCACAAAAATCTGACAAAAATAAGGTTGCCAGAATTTTTTCAGCACGTATCCGGGCCGGAGAACCGGGCAATTTTATATAAAAACCTGGCAAAATCCGGGCATTTGATTTCAAAAGTGATGACTATAAATCCGGGCAATATCCGAGCGAATTTTGTCAAACTCCAGGAATTACCCAACAAAAATCAAGAAAAAAATGATTTTTTTAACAAAACTCATCGATGGATTTTGAATCGCATTTTAGGCTTCCAAAAAATCATCCATAATTATTTATAAAAAAAAAAAATTCTCAAAAACTTTTGTTTTGGAAGCGTTTGTTGTTTTTTTTTTGTATGATTTGCCAATTAAAGTGAATAAATCCGGGCAAAATCCGGACATTTTTCAATTAAATCTTGGCAACCTGACAACTGGCAAATTTTGTATTAAATATCCTGGCAAACCCGGATAAAACCGAACTATCTAACAACTTTATGATAAAACCCTGAAGTTTATGACAAAGGTGGTAAAAATATGGCAGAAAATTGACATTAAAATGAAGAAAATAAGACAAATGGGCTAGAATATGACAAAGTTCGACAAAAAAAAATTACAAAATAATGACAAAAATTTGACAAAAGAATGACAGCAATCTGACAAAATTATGAATAATGAAATAAAAAAATATATCTAACTAAAGGCTGACAAATATATTTAAAAAAATGAAAAAAAAATATTGTCAAATTCGACAGTACAATTACAAAAGTTCAATCAAATCTGACAAAAATCCAAAAAAAAAAAATAATGAAAAATATGTTGCAAAAATAGGACAAACATGATAAAAATATGACGAAATGCTGACAAAATTAAGACAAAAGTTAGTTGCCTCCTGAGCCGATGTCCGTGAGTTTGAATCCAAGAGTAATTATCGGACGCAGTTGTATTGGCTAAGATTTTCAGTATGAAGAGAAGATGTTAAAACGACTATAATCGAACCAAAAAAGGCAAAACTATGAAAAAAAAAAATACAATCCACGGCAAAAAAAACTCATAAAACTATGACAAAAATAAGACAGATGAAAAAAGGACAAAATTATAACAAAAATTTACATTAAAATGACAAAATTCTGACAAAAATTACAAACCCTTGTCAATTTTTTGTCATAATTTTTTTTTTTGCATAGTTTTGTTACATTGTTATCACATTTTTTTTGATAGCTTAGTTATACGTTTACAACATTTGTAATATTTTTGTCATAGTATTGTCTGATTTCTTTTAATTTATTGAATTTTTTTTTCATATTTTCATTTTTCATTAGTTATTACAGTTGTCATATTTTTATAACATTTGTCATAATTTCCATAATGTTGTCAAATATTTGTTAGAGTTTCGAGTTTTGCCATTGTTGTAAATTTATTGTCGTTATTTAGTAAACTTTTTTTTAAGTTTTGTTACATTTTTAATTTTATTGTCAAATTACTGTAGTCGATCATATTTTTATTATTTTTTTCATTTTGGTGATAGCTTTGTCATTTTATTGTAAAATTTATCAATTTTTGCTTTTTTCCCAAATTTTAGTCATATTTTAACACATTTGTCATATTTTCCTCATAGTTTTGTCAGAGTTTCGTAATTTTTTTTGTTAGAGTATTGCCATTTTTTTCATAATTTGGTTATATTTTTGTCATTGTTTTTTTTAGATTTTTTTTCATGCGATTTTCAGTCATTTACAATATTTGAAAGGTGAGCGGAAGCTGCCATTTAGGATTTCAAGATGGCGTACCATAGCGTCAGACAGCGAAATTCGACTTCTAGTAATTGATACCTTCTAGGTAATACCTATATTGTGGGTGATTCATTTTCATTTCGATTTTCAGTCATTTGCAGCATTTTCAAGTTAGGCGGAAGCCGCCATCTTGAATTTCAAAACGGCGTCAAAATCGACTTTCCGACGTACTCACAAAGTCCAGGCACCGAGTATTCATTTCCTTAAGATTTCTCTTCATAACCCCTACGCTCTTGGAATTTGCAAGGTTTTTTCGCAGTTTTCCAGAATAAACACGGTTTTTCGGAATTAAAGCGGATTGTTTTTTGCCCCGTACGTATGCCCCGCTCACAGTTTTGATTCTGCAAATTAATTTGCAAAGATTTTTTCACGTGTGATCAATTTTTGCAAAACACCGAAGGTTTATGTTTTAATGTTGAATCGCTTCGCAATTCGCGAGCATTGTGATCGGCCTTCAAAACGAAGTTAAAAATTTCATCCGGTGAATGATCATTTCGCTTCACAGTTCGCTTCGCGCTCGCTGTGTTCGTACCCTTATTCAGCGCCGTGCGTGAGGTGACGATAGTCGAGTCACACGTGTCACTCGATTCCAGGAGTCGCATTAGGAGAGGAACGCCATTTCGGATGAACTTTAGGAATGAAACTCTGTCACTTCACTTACACCGACTATCGGAATAAGGGATGAATCATCCTTCGGGATGAAAATCCCGAGAAAAAAAAGACTATCGGAATAAGGTGACTAGAGTCCCGTAACGACCGTCGTCATCTCACGCGCGACGCAGAATAAGGGCCTTCAGTTATTTTTTTCTTTCAAAAAATCAAAAACTGTTACATTTAGGACGACAAGTTTTTTTTTTTTTTTTCAGAACAAAAAACTACACGAATCTATGTTTCTAAAACTTCGAAAATGATTGTTTTTTGGTAAAAAATGAACCACTGTCTCGTTTTTATTGGTTTTTAAGCCACGAGCATGCCGAACAGCTGTCACCATTACGGAATCTTAGAACAACATCTTTTTAATCATTTTGCGTAAAAAATGTTAAATTACTTTTCCTTGCGGTTTTATTACAATTTTTAAACCGCGCCTAAAGACAGGTTTAGGCACTAGAGGGTTAACACGGACATGATATTAAAAGTTTTTACTCGTCATAAAAAAAAGATCTTAAATAGCATTATCCACAAGACACCACTCCTATTTTGTACTCTACTGTAGAATCTAATTATTGATTAATTTGAACCGAGTTCAAATTTAAAGTCGAGTGGATCGAATCTGGTTGAGCTGGCTTTATTTCAGATCGTTATGAGTAATTTTATGTGACTTTCAGGACCTCCGACCTATTCCTATCAAAATTAACCACTTTATTCGTAGAATTTCGTTCAGATAAGTTTGTCTTTTAAAGTGGAAAGAAAAATTGTTGGAGAATTTGTAAAATTTCAAAGAAAATGCAACGTGGTTAGATATGGAATTTTTGTTACCCTAACCGCTTTCCGCTTCCCATAGAGAAAATAAGATCAAAACGAATCACGTATGAGTGAAGTAAACAATATCCCAATGTAACGTGTTGAGGATTAACTTGATTATTGGCAAACATACCTCGATCGCTCATAGCGCCAATCCGTCTCATTGACCTATTACGATGGAAATATCTCATCCGACGTAATAACGCCCTTCAATTAACGTCTCGATTTAGCAGTTTCACGATTCATTTTGCCTAATAACCAATTCGAACCCTCACAAATTATTGACTTAATAATAACTCTTTCGTTGCGCATAAAGGCGGCCATTCACCTAATGACCGGTGTGGTTTGATTGACTCGAAAAAATTTCGTATGACATTTCAAGCTCGCCTCCAAAAAGTCGGGTGTACTTTTTCAATTTATTTTATACTACCTACCGAGAATTACTGTGACGACATGTGGTTTTTCCGCCCTCAGCTCAGCAAAACCAGCAGACGCAACGAACATCGAGATTTCGTTATCCTTGTGGTGGCTTTAGGGGGTGTTGGCGATATTCTCGACTCTGACTGAAGATGACGCCGACGAACGATGGCAACCAACCGCTGCTGTGTAAAATGACTGGGATATGTAATGTGGGATGATGCAACAAATTGTAAATTTGAGAGCCCCATAGTAATGATTCTTCCTTCCTTCCTTCCTTCCATGGTTGGTTCGTTTGGTTCGGTTTTTCTATTTCGTTCGAAACCACACATTTTCAAGCTATTCTCCGGCTCCGGTATGCAGATTTATGTTAAGGTTTTACCGGTGCCAGCCCGAAGGGTTTTGTTTGTTGCTGATAGAAGGAAAGGAAAAAAATATTAACATGGCGTTCTGGGTTTTCCATGTTTAGAGCCAAATCATCGTAATTCTGGCAAATGTTATTGCTTGAATTGTACAGACGTTTCGAATAGTACTTTTGTTGATTAAAAACAGAAATTTGATCCTAATTTTGAAATACATCTGCGAAGTTACAACATTAAAAATGGAATGTCCAAAATAAAATGAAAATGTTTTAAAAATTCAACAACGTCATTGCGAAGGATTCATTAAAAACTTATTCTCATTTACCGGTGTGCGCATAAATGGATGCTTTAATTAGAATCCACGGTTGACCTTCCATATCCGCGAATAAATACGACGACGACGACGTCTCTCATCCCAAAACTTTCGACCGTAACAGCACCGAACGGGATGGAAACGTCATTCTACGCGCTCGGCCGGATTTATAAGTACATCAACAACTACTATACCAAAGCGCCAAAGTACCAACGTTATTCCGAACGCCCAAAACTATATTTAACGGTCAATGAGGGACTTGTTGGTCTGTCGGTTTGCTGTCTGTAGGCACTGCCGGAGGTGCACCACACTTTTGGCGACGACCGTGAACCTCAATCAGGCAACAGCACCGGCATCGTTTTTAATGATTCGAAATATTAATGTGACTCATCAAATTGGTGTTTTCCTCCTCCCGCGCTTGTCGTGTCGCAGTTGGGACGTGTTGAATAACAAATTACAAAAAAAAACAGATACATACTAGACAGCTAAATAGTCAGACAGTCAGTCAGGCAGTCAGTCAGACAATCAGTCAGTCAGGCAGTCAGTCAGACAGTCAGTCAGGCAGTCAGTCAGTCAGTCAGTCAGACAGTCAGTCAGTCAGACAGTCAGTCAGACAGTAAGTCTGTCAGACAGTCAGACAGTCAGTCAGATAATCAATCAGACAATCAGTCAGACAGTCAGCCAGACAGTCATTCAGACAGTTAGTAAGACTGTCAGTCAGACAGACAGTCAGACAGTTAGTCAAACAGTCAATCAGACAGTCAGTCAGACAGTCAGTCAGACAGTCAGTCAGACAGTCAGTCAGTCAGACAGTAAGTCAGACAGTCAGTGAGTCAGTCAGTCAGACAGTCAGTCAGACAGTCAGTCAGACCGTCAGTCAATCAGACAGTCAGTCAGACCGTCAGTCAGACAGTCAGTTAGACAGTCAGTTAGACAGTCAGTCAGAAAATCAGTACGATAGTCAGCCAGACAGTCAGTCAGACAGGCAGTCAGACAGTCAGTCATTCAGACAGTAAGTCAGACAGACAGTCAGACAGTTAGTCAAACAGTCAGTCAGTCAGTCAGTCAGCCAGTCAGACAGTCAGTCAGACAGGCAGTCAGACAGTCAGTCAGACAGTCAGTCAGACAGTCAGTGAGACAGTCAGTCAGACAGTCAGTCAGACAGTCAGTCAGACAGTCAGTCAGACAGTCAGTCAGACAGTCAGTCAGACAGTCAGTCAGACAGTCAGTCAGACAGTCAGTCAGACAGTCAGTCAGACAGTCAGTCAGACAGTCAGTCAGACAGTCAGTCAGACAGTCAGTCAGACAGTCAGTCAGACAGTCAGTCAGACAGTCAGTCAGACAGTCAGTCAGACAGTCAGTCAGACAGTCAGTCAGACAGTCAGTCAGACAGTCAGTCAGACAGTCAGTCAGACAGTCAGTCAGACAGTCAGTCAGACAGTCAGTCAGACAGTCAGTCAGACAGTCAGTCAGACAGTCAGTCAGACAGTCAGTCAGACAGTCAGTCAGACAGTCAGTCAGACAGTCAGTCAGACAGTCAGTCAGACAGTCAGTCAGACATTCAGTCAGACAGTCAGAAAGACAGTCAGTCAGACAGTCAGTCAGACAATCAGTCAGACAGTCAGTTAGACAGTCAGACAATCAGTCAGTGTCAGTCAGACAGTCAGTCAGACAGTCAGTCAGACAGTCAGTCAGACAGTCAGTCAGACAGTCAGTCAGACAGTCAGTCAGACAGTCAGTCAGACAGTCAGTCAGACAATCAGTCAGACAGTCAGTTAGACAGTCAGTTACACAGTCTGTCAGAGAGTCCGTCAGACAGTCCGTCAGACAATCCGTCAGACAGGCAGTCAAACAGTCAGTTAATAAAATAGTCAGCCAGTCAGACAGTCAGTCAGACAGTCAGCCAGACAGTCAGTCAAAAAGATAGTCAGACAGTAAGTTAGACAGTCAGTCAGACAGTCAGTCAGACAGTAAGCTACTAAGATAGTCAGCAACTCAGACATTCAATCAGACAGTTCGTCAGACAGTCAGTACGGCAGTCAGTCAGACAGTCAGTCAGACAGTCAGTCAGACAGTCAGTCAGACAGTCAGTCAGACAGTCAGTCAGACAGTCAGTCAGACAGTCAGTCAGACAGTCAGTCAGACAGTCAGTCAGACAGTCAGTCAGACAGTCAGTCAGACAGTCAGTCAGACAGTCAGTCAGACAGTCAGTCAGACAGTCAGTCAGACAGTCAGTCAGACAATCAGTCAGACAGTCAGTCAGACAGTCAGTCAGACAGTCAGTCAGACAGTCAGTCAGACAGTCAGTCAGACAGTCAGTCAGACAGTCAGTCAGACAGTCAGTCAGACAGTCAGTCAGACAGTCAGTCAGACAGTCAGTCAGACAGTCAGTCAGACAGTCAGTCAGACAGTCAGTCAGACAGTCAGTCAGACAGTCAGTCAGACAGTCAGTCAGACAGTCAGTCAGACAGTCAGTCAGACAGTCAGTCAGACAGTCAGTCAGACAGTCAGTCAGACAGTCAGTCAGACAGTCAGTCAGACAGTCAGTCAGACAGTCAGTCAGACAGTCAGTCAGACATTCAGTCAGACAGTCAGACAGACACTCAGTCAGACAGTCAGTCAGACAGTCAGTCAGACAGTCAGTCAGACAGTCAGTCAGACAGTCAGTCAGACAGTCAGTCAGACAGTCAGTTAGACAGTCAGACAATCAGTCAGAGTCAGTCAGACAGTCAGTCAGACAGTCAGTCAGACAGTCAGACAGTCAGTCAGACAGTCAGTCAGACAGTCAGTCAGACAGTCAGTCAGACAGTCAGTCAGACAGTCAGTCAGACAGTCAGTCAGACAATCAGTCAGACAATCAGTCAGACAGTCAGTTAGACAGTCAGTTACACAGTCTGTCAGACAGTCCGTCAGACAGTCCGTCAGACAATCCGTCAGACAGGCAGTCAAACAGTCAGTTAATAAAATAGTCAGCCAGTCAGACAGTCAGTCAGACAGTCAGCCAGACAGTCAGTCAGAAAGATAGTCAGACAGTAAGTTAGACAGTCAGTCAGACAGTCAGTCAGACAGTCAGTCAGACAGTAAGCTACTAAGATAGTCAGCAACTCAGACAGTCAATCAGACAGTTCGTCAGACAGTCAGTACGGCAGTCAGTCAGACAGTCAGTCAGACAGTCAGTCAGACAATCAGTCAGACAGTCAGTCAGACAGTCAGTCAGACAGTCAGTCAGACAGTCAGTCAGACAGTCAATCAGACAGTCAGTCAGACAGTCAGTCAGACAGTCAGTCAGACAGTCAGTCAGACAGTCAGTCAGACAGTCAGTCAGACAGTCAGTCAGACAGTCAGTCAGAAAGTCAGTCAGACAGTCAGTCAGACAGTCAGTCAGACAGTCAGTCAGACAGTCAGTCAGACAGTCAGTCAGACAGTCAGTCAGACAGTCAGTCAGACAGTCAGTCAGACAGTCAGTCAGACAGTCAGTCAGACAGTCAGTCAGACAGTCAGTCAGACAGTCAGTCAGACAGTCAGTCAGACAGTCAGTCAGACAGTCAGTCAGACAGTCAGTCAGACAGTCAGTCAGACAGTCAGTCAGACAGTCAGTCAGACAGTCAGTCAGACAGTCAGTCAGACAGTCAGTCAGACAGTCAATGAGACAGTCAGTCAGACAGTCAGTCAGACAGTCAGTCAGACAGTCAGTCAGAAAATCAGTCAGTTAGACAGTCAGTCAGACAGTTAGTCAGATAGTCAGTCAGGCAGTCAGTCAGACAGTCAGTCAGACAGTCAGTCAGACAGTCAGTCAGACAGTCAGTCAGACAGTCAGTCAGACAGTCAGTCAGACAGTCAGTCAGACAGTCAGTCAGACAGTCAGTCAGACAGTCAGTCAGACAGTCAGTCAGACAGTCAGTCAGACAGTCAGTCAGACAGTCAGTCAGACAGTCAGTCAGACAGTCAGTCAGACAGTCAGTCAGACAGTCAGTCAGACAGTCAGTCAGACAGTCAGTCAGACAGTCAGTCAGACAGTCAGTCAGACAGTCAGTCAGACAGTCAGTCAGACATTCAGTCAGACAGTCAGACAGACAGTCAGTCAGTCAGTCAGTCAGAAAGATAGTCAGACAGTAAGTTAGACAGTCAGTCAGACAGTCAGTCAGACAGTCAGTCAGACAGTCAGTCAGACAGTCAGTCAGACAGTCAGTCAGACAGTCAGTCAGACAGTCAGTCAGACAGTCAGTCAGACAGTCAGTCAGACAGTAAGCTACTAAGATAGTCAGCAATTCAGACAGTCAATCAGACAGTTAGTCAGACAGTCAGTCAGTCAGACAGTCAGTCAGACAGTCAGTCAGACAGTCAGTCAGACAGTCAGTCAGACAGTCAGTCAGACAGTCAGTCAGACAGTCAGTCAGACAGTCAGTCAGACAGTCAGTCAGACAGTCAGTCAGACAGTCAGTCAGACAGTCAGTCAGACAGTCAGTCAGACAGTCAGTCAGACAGTCAGTCAGACAGTCAGTCAGACAGGCAGTCAGACAGTCAGTCATTCAGACAGTAAGTCAGACAGGCAGTCAGACAGTCAGTCAGTCAGTCAGTCAGTCAGTCAGTCAGTCAGTCAGTCAGCCAGTCAGACAGACAGTCAGACAGGCAGTCAGACAGTCAGACAGTAAGTCAGACAGTCAGTGAGTCAGTCAGTCAGACAGTCAGTCAGACAGTCAGTCAGACAGTCAGTCAGACAGTCAGTCAGACAGTCAGTCAGACAGTCAGTCAGACAGTCAGTCAGACAGTCAGTCAGACAGTCAGTCAGACAGTCAGTCAGACAGTCAGTCAGACAGTCAGTCGGACAGTCAGTCAGACAGTCAGTCAGACAGTCAGTCAGACAGTCAGTCAGACAGTCAGTCAGTCAGACAGTCAGGCAGACAGTCAGTCAGACAGTAAGTCAGACAGTCAGTCAGTCAGACAGTCAGTCAAACAGTCAGGCAGACAGACAGCCTGTCAAATCAAAGACGAACAGACAAACAGTTTGTCCAATCCGTTAAACAATCATTCCGTTATCGACACATGCTAGTACGCACCGGATAAACCAGGAAAGAGTCAAACGAATCACTCTTGGTTGGCGAAAATTTTATCCAATCAAAACACATGCTACGTATTGCAGGCATACATACATAAATACATACATACATACATGCATGCATCCATGTCCGTCTATCCCTGGAGGATCCAAAACCATCCAAATCGGCGGTTCCGTCCATATTTGACGGCGGCGGCATCATTGTTGTTGTTGCTGGAAGCATCCGCGTCAAGTGAGTGAAACGGGAAGTCGTCGACGGCCGACGGAACATAATCCAGCCGAAAAGAAGCCAATTACACATACGAACAGGCAGCTTACATCACATAGAAACCTACATGAGGCCCCAACGGAATATGGTGTAGTAGGAGTTTATTTAATAAACGTTTTATTTATCATTCCGTCGTCCGCTGCCGCCGCTGCCGGAGGAATGATGTTTCCGATGGGACCACCCATATTTGGGAGGCAGATGCCCTCGAGCAGCTCACTGCCTGTCTGAGTTTTGTTGCGCTCCGGGGTCACCGTGTTTGTGTTTTGTAGGTCTCTCACTCTCGGTAAACGGCAAGCAAACTTCCATGGTACGCACGTGTGAGAATTATTTCGAATTTATGATTGCCGCTTATGCGTGATCATCGAAACTGTCGAAACCGACCGAATATTTTATTAGCGCGAGGCTGACGCGATCCGTCGCTCACAAAATTAGTCTGTAAACTGAATTCCAAGCTCTCTACACTCATGTAGAATCTGTCAACTAGTTTTCTACGAAAACTCTACACAGGCTCTCTTATTGAAACGAACGCTCCCGAAAAACCAAAATTTCCGAGTACACGAATCGGAGCGTGCTCTCATGAACAAGTGTTGCCAATCTTCTAGCTGTTCATTTATCGTTCATTCAGAGATATTTATTCTTATTTTCTTACTATATTCCCTACATTTGCCTCCGCCTCTATACTCCTGAACTAGTTTGAAAAAGATTTCTACTCTCTGAATTTCTGTTGTAATTTTTCCTTTCTTATGTGTTTTTTTCTTGTTGTTTTCGTTTTTACGTCGCTTGGTTCTGTGTTATCACTTTCAATATCAAAATCCACTGTTTCTTCCAGGCATCAAAAGGTACTTTTTCATTTTCTCATCACATTGCTCTTTTTCAGGTCTTTTTTTATCTGATCCTACTCCTCCTCATTCTAGGTGACAGATTGTCACAGGTGTTCGTTGAACGTTTAAAATACTTCATCATTATTTGAGAATTTCTATTCCTTGTTTACACTTATTCCACGATCCTACTACCTTAATAGGTGATTCACATTTCTCCCTTTATATACAATGCCGGCTTCTCGTCTTCTTTTTTTTTTACAATTTTATTTAATTGGTACTTGCACTTCCGTTTTCCCTTGTTATTACTGTTTATTTTATTCTAAGCTGCTTCTATAACACCCGTTTTGCATGAACACTATTTTCCGATTTCCCTGTGTTCAATCCCTTTTTTTTGTACATTATTTTGCATTCTGTATGCCGCATTTTCATTCTCTAATAACATGATAATTTTTTTTTAAGTCATTATATGTTCATTTTCCATTTCTCTACTTTTTCTGTGTTAATGATGCATTTTTTCTATCTTTGTTTAAATATTTTCTATATTTCTTTTTCCATAATGAATCTCCTTTTATAGATACTTCCAGTCGTCCTACTTTATGGTACATTTTTTTCTACTCGATTTCCTTTCGGTATCGTATTTTTTTGATGTTTTGTCCTTTTCTCCATTATCCATACCTTATTCTTTACTTTAGATCTTTCAATTTTTACACCATTTTTTTTTCCTCCTTTTTCCTACCTTTCAATTTATTCATTTTTTTTCCAGTTTTCTATAGTCACTATTTAAACTTCCTTTTCTATATTAAACAGAATCAATTTATTTTTATCTTTCTAAATTAATTCATCCTTTTTTAATCTCTTCTTTAGTGAAACTCCTTTTATCTATCCCTTATTCTCTTTCCTCCATTTTTATGTGCATTCTAACTCTGATCACTCCCTTTTTCTATATTCTGTTTCCTTTTCCTTTTTGAAAATCTGCATCTGCATTATCTTTTGTTATCAATAATTTCGTTTTTAATGCCTAATTTTCTATTGTACCTTTTCTCATTAATAATTTTTAATGCTCTGTATTTTTTAATTTTTTGTTTTTGCATATATACTTTATTTGTCATTCCTCTGCTTTGATGCTCATTCTGTTTCTTATATTGCATGCTGTATTTCTTCCTTTATATAATTTTTTTACCCTTATTTTCCTTCCAACGTTTCATTCATTATTTTTCTTCCTTAATTTTCAATACTTGCTTTTCAAATTTCCAATTTTCCCTCACCATTTACAAAATCTACATTTTTTTTTATTCTTCTGCTGTAATTCTCCCTTTTTAAAACCACCACTTTTGTAAAACTCTCATTTTCCAAATTTTTTTTTGCTCAGGGGTTCGTATTCCCGTTTTTTTTTTTTATAATCCTGCTTGTCATTTTTACTCTATCTCAATTTTTCCATTAATTTTGATTCATGTATTTCATCATACTATATTAAATTCTACATCCTTTATTTACCGATCCTTACTATGTTTTCTATTACTTTATTTTTGTTCCTCCCTTTTAATTTTTTTCTTTTTTTCTGTACACTATTTTTCATTCTGTATTACTGTTTTCTCTGTGTTTTTATACATTATTCTTCACTTTTGATCTTTGCATTTTCAATCTATTTTATATTTATTTATATTTCCTTCCTTTTCTAAATTTTTTGTCCTAAATATTCACCTCTTAGTTTTCACTATTCATTTCTTCGCAATTTTCCATACTCTTATAAAAACAATTTTATTTTGCTCTCCATTTAACAAGTTTTTTTTACTCTTTGTAGTTTCATTCTTCTTTTTTAACTCTCCACTTTTGTGAAACTTCCATTATGAACAATTTCTTATTAATGTTTTTTTTTATCTCTTATTTGTCATTTTATTTTCTTTTTTTTCAACTAAAATTTCTCTTTATCTCGTTTTTCAACCCTCTTTTTAAGATACTTTTTTCATTCCTAAAATTATTCTTTCTGGAAATCTTCATCTCCATTTATCACGGGTCCCTTATCCCTTGATCCGTTTTCATTTTTTTTTCGGTATCTCTTCCACGATGCATTCCATCTTCCACTCATAATCTTTTCAAACTTTATTAGTTTTCTTTTTAGTCTTTTACAAGAATTAGGTTATTTTCATTTTTTTATTCAGCCGTTCTTCTGTTGTATCTTTTTTTTATTCTTGATTTTCAACTTCTTTTCTTTAAAATATTTGAATTCTCATATCCTATTGATTTTTTTTTATCTTTTATTTCTTTCTTTATCTTTATTTTTCCTTCTTACTTTTGTTTTGTTTATACCTCATTTTCCACTAGACATTATCCATTTCTTCTTCTTATTATTATTTTTCAATCATGTATATCTATTTTAGCTGACTTACTACCAATGCTCATTCTACTTCCGATATTTAATCTTTTTTTTTCTTGCATTTTTTGCCTTCGTTTAGCCTCATTTTCTTTTTTACTTTTCATCCTTGAGTTTTTTTTTTTATATTTCCCCTACTCACTTTTCGAAACTCTATTTTTAGATCTTCGTTTACAGAATTTTTTGAATATTCCATTTGCCTTTCTCAATGTTGTAAACAGAGGTACTGTCCCTGCTAGGCGTTTACACCTCCCATCTCATGGAACTCAGGGGTTTGTATGTACTTATGTACTCCCCCTCTCAGGGGTTACAATATTCCTATCCTTCATTTGCCATTGCTTTTTTGCTCACTTAATTTACTTTTCTTTCTGTTTAATTTTTTTGTACACTTTTTCTTTGAAATCTTTGAATCCATTTTCTCTTTTTTACTTTCGTTTTGTTTATGTCACGTATTCCACTAGACATAATTCATTTTTTTTTTCTTTTTTACTTTTTTCATGGTTCCATATTTTAGCTTCTCTTACTACCAATGCTCATTCTAAATCCGAATTTCCATCTTTTCTTTCTCCCTTTTCTCTCTTTTTTGCCTTCATTTGGTTTCTTTTCATTCGTCAGCTTTTTTATATATATTCTCTGTTCGCTTTTCAAAACTCTATTTTTCAATCTTCGTTTACAGAATCTTTTTTTTTAATAGCTCGTTCTCACTTCAATCCTTTTTTTTTTTTGCTCCTTTTTCAACTATTTCTTGTTCTCATTCTGACTTTTTGAGATTTATATTTGCTCCATTTTTTCAAATGTTTTTTTTTATCTTGCTTCCATTTTGAATATTCCATTTGCCTTTCTCAATGCTGCCAACAGAGGTACTACCCCTCTCAGGGGCTTGTACCTCCCATTTATATCCTTTTTTTCATTTTTCATGACTTAATAAAACAATAAAACAAAACAAAACTTCCGTCTTTTTCAAAAACCTATTTTTTCATTTTCCATTCAGCCGTTCTTCATTCTTTAAATTTTCCATTCTTGATTTTCAGCTGCTTTTATTGTTGTGTTAATTTTTTTTTTAACTTTTATTCATTGAAATCTTTGAATTCGCATACTATTTTTTTTTTTTAATCTTGTATTTCCTCCTTTATCTCTACTTGTTCTTCGTATTTTCGTTTCATTTATGCATCATTTTCCACTATAAATTATTCATTTCTTTTTCCTTTTTTTTTTAAATCTTGCATACTTATTTTAGCTTCTCTTTCTACATACGCTCATTCTAATTCCGATTTTTCATCTTTCTTCCGTTTTTTGCCTTCGTTTAGTTTTTTTTTACCTTCATTCGGGAGTTTTCTTTTTATATTTTCCTTACTTGCTCTATGAAACTATATTTTTCGATCTTCGTTTACAGAATCCATGTTATTAATTGCAAGTTCTCCCTTTAATCAATTTTGTTGCTCCTTTTCCAACTATTTTTGTTATCATTCTCACTTTAAGTGATTTTTATTTACTCTTTTTAAATATATTTCTTTCGATCTTGACTCTTTGTTGAATATTCCATTTACTTCTGACGCTCTCAAGGGTTTTTTTACCTTCCATCTTATGGCAATGCCCCTCTCAGGGGTTACTATGTTCCTATCCTTCATTTGCCATCAATTATTTTTTACACTTTATTTACTTTATTTACTTTTCTTCCTTTTGTTTATTTTCTTTTGTCGCACACTTCAGTCCTTTTAAAAAAATCTTCTATTTTTATTTTCCATTTAGCCGTTCTTCTTCCTCTGTTGCATATTTTTCATTCTTGAATTTCAACTTCTTTTTTTTGTTATGTTTACTTTATCCTCTACTTTTACTTTTTGAAATCTTTGAATTCATTTTTCCTTTTTTTGCTTTCGTTAAGTTTATGCCTCGTGTTCCATTAGACATTATTATTTTTTTTATTTTCTTTTCTACCTTTTTTTTAAATCATGGATTTAAATTTTAGTTTTTCTTACTATTAATGTCCATTTTAATTCCGATTTTTCATCTTTTCTTTCTCCCTTTCTCTCTATTTTGCCTTCATTTAGCTTCTTTTTTCATTCGTCAGTTTTCCATTTATATTTTCCCTGCTCGCTTTTCAAAACTCTATTTTTCGATCTTCGTTTAGCGAAACAATTTTTATTAATAGCTCGTTCTTATTCAATCCCCTTTTTTTTTGTTCCTTTTTCAACTGTTTCTTGTTCTCATTCTGACTTTTTGAGATTTATATGTGCTCTTATTTTCAAATGTTTTTTTTATCTTGCTTCCTTTTTGAACATTCCATTTGCCTTAGGGGTTTGTACCTCTCTTTGCCCCCATTGCACCTCACTGCCCCTCTCAGGGGTTTGTACCTTCCATTTAATGGTACTGCCCCTCTCAGGGGTTTGTACCTTCCATTTAATGGTACTGACCCTCTCAGGGGTTTGTACCTCCCATTTCATGGCACTGCCCCTCTCAGGGGTTTGTACCTTCCATTTAAAGGTACTGCCCCTCTCAGGGGTTTGTACCTCCCATTTCATGGCACTGCCCCTCTCAGGGGTTTGCACCTTCCATTTAATGGTACTGCCCCTCTCAGGGGTTTGTACCTCCCATTTCATGGCACTGCCCCTCTCAGGGGTTTGTACTTTCCATTTAATGGTACTGCCCCTCTCAGGGGTTTGTACCTTCCATTTCATGGCACTGCCCCTCTCAGGGGTTTGTACTTTCCATTTAATGGTACTGCCCCTCTCAGGGGTTTGTACCTCCCATTTCATGGCACTGCCCCTCTCAGGGGTTTGTACCTTCCATTTAATGGTACTGCCCCTCTCAGGGGTTTGTACCTCCCATTTCATGGCACTGCCCCTCTCAGGGGTTTGTACCTCTCACTTCATGTTAGCGCTGCTCTCAAGCAAATGTTCATCCATTGTCGAACTCAAAAATCCTCAGAAAGTCGTCGATCTCTACTTCCACCTTCTCTCTACCACCAGTTGACCCTCATCAGATTCGGAATTAACTCTAGCTGTCAATCCTTGCAAGGTTATAGAAAATTTTGAAATAAAACCAGCCACTGACAATAAGTACCGAAATTATTGATCTTACCGTCTAACACAAACACCTCTACAGCTGTAAAAATTTCACATCTACGAACGGGGAACAACAACCGACAAATAAAATCTGCCGCATCACTCATTAATGCACATTCAAATTTTTCATGCACGAAAATAATTGTATTGTACAAAAATCCGCTCTGTTAATAACAATCAAAAACCTCGAAATAGCAGTACACCGAAACCCGCCATTTTACTCTCGTTCCTTTCTTTTTATCTTCTATCCTTCAAATCAATTCTTCACTATTTCCACCATTCTACTCACCGTCCATTCGCATCATCCTCAATACCGGTTACACTTCCAACTAAAGACCCCGATCCCGCTCTCCAAGATGTTCCAAGCACAAAACTAAAAAAAACACTAATCGTTCAAACAAACCGACTGCGCCATTGTCGAAACCGACCGAATATTTTATTAGCGCGAGGCTGACGCGATCCGTCGCTCACAAAATTAGTCTGTAAACTGAATTCCAAGCTCTCTACACTCATGTAGAATCTGTCAACTAGTTTTCTACGAAAACTCTACACAGGCTCTCTTATTGAAACGAACGCTCCCGAAAAACCAAAATTTCCGAGTACACGAATCGGAGCGTGCTCTCATGAACAAGTGTTGCCAATCTTCTAGCTGTTCATTTATCGTTCATTCAGAGATATTTATTCTTATTTTCTTACTATATTCCCTACAGAAACGACTGCTCGGGGACGTCATGATGACATTATTCCGGGAGATTTATGTTTCATGTTTTTCGCATTCAAGTTACGACGGACGATAAAGCCCGTGATTAAAGGATTCCAAGCCAGGAGAAATTTCACAAATCGGAATTTATTTCCGAGACGTGTGAAAAGACAAGCCTAGGTTCAGCCACCCTTGAAAGCCTTTGGAAGTAGAAGGAGGCAACGCTAAATTGAAATTGAAATCGCCGTCGACAATAACCATGCGACTGTAATTAGTAGACGTGCCCGGCGAGCCAAGAGTACTGTAACTGTAACAATAATGCGCCTTGCTATGGAAGGTCGAAGGAAAGCAAAGTGAAATGTCAAATAATCCTTTAGTAGCATTTAGTTGCCGCCACTCTCCTTCAGGGTTTTTGACACTTCATAGAAACCGCGTAAACTATCGGTCGCCTTTTTGTGGTGTTCAATATGTTTAGCCGCGCCGGAACAAAGGTGACTGTTTGTTGGTGAAACGGTTGACTTGTTGCGGGACCTTTCCTGTGGGTGTAATCCGGTAGCGACTTAGTTCTGCAAAACAAATAACTTTACGACGCGGTACGTTCATTACCGTTACAGGAACCTGCTGTGGGTTAAACCAATTTGTTGTCTGTTTCTGATATCCGCTAGAGGGAAAGGATGAACGTACGTGGAATGGTTTGTGCTGATGGAATTGGAATTCTATGTTTGTTGATATTGTTGATATTGTTGGATTAATGAACTGGACTAGATTCAAACAAAATTTAACGAAAAATCATGACCTATTCTCAAGCCGTATGGTTTTTTTTAATTACCATTTTTAATTGAACGATTACTACCATGATCGTATATTTATTGGATGTTCATTATATCAACACGCGATTAAAAATGAGCAGTTTAAAAACAATTTAGGAGCAAATCCAAGCGGTCTAATGTCACATATGATCTGCTAAACCATGACTTGCTAAAAAATTTTAATCACCCGGAAGCGTTTTGCAATCAAACTTGCAATAGGTTTCATCGTCGATGATAACGCACACCGATTTTCCACACAGATCATATAATTTACGAGCTCTTGGTTTAACGGAAACAGCTTGTTTTTGACTCCGTTTTGGCTTCTGCTGCTTCTTATGCCTTTAGACTATCTTACCTTGGCACCATGGACGATGCTGAAATCCTACTTATTTGGCCACATCCCAAACTGAGGCATTCTTCTTACTGGTCTAAGCACGCATGACTTTCTGGTCCAAAGTTTTGTCCACCGCACTGTCCACTCAGATTTTTCCTCTCTATACTTCCGAATCACATTTCGGCCCGCTCCAATGCCTACTTCTTCCCTTTTCACCAACTGACTCCGCGAAATGTTTGGGAAAGTACACCATTTCTGCACCATAAGTTTGCGCTTTTCCGGGGAAATGCTTCTCATTTTCATGAAAATTGTGAAAGCTGGAACTCACGATACACAGAGTTTAAAATTGAACTAAAAAAACAACAACTAACAGCGGAATTCAGTTGTTTAAACATTTTCTAGAGTGAGCAGGGTTGTATCATTCATACTTAGACATAATGAAACACCTTTTACCAACTTATTTGAGTAAGGTTTGAATTTAAACTCAGACAAAATCAACCAATAGATGTGTGCATCTCTTGAATTTTTAAATTAATATGGTCTTATATGGAACGAAAAAAGATTTCTTTTTTTAATTTTTTAATTAAAAATCTTGAAAAGCAAATTTAAAAAAAACTTTATAAAATTAATTAAAAATTCCAAACGTTTTTTTTAAATATGTATTCGGCATTTTTTGAAAAAAAAAATTGGAAAGAAATTTTGTTTAAATAATTCCAGAGAAAATCGAATGATGATCGTTTTTTATGGATAATTCGAGTTTTTTGCCTGTTCCTTCCCCAAAAACCCAGGAAGAGGATACATATTTCTCGTTTTCCATTAATGGTTATTTCGCTTTTGAAATTTTGCTACTTGTAGCAGACCAAATCCAGACAAAACAATTTTGATCCAAACCTAGGAATTGCTCATCAAAAATCTAGAATAATAGAAACTTTAAAAAAACCTTTCATGATAGTTTTTTTTAACTTGCTGCAAAAATTTTGGACGCATAAATAAAAAAATAAAACACAATTTATTTTTTCTTAAGTTTGATTTAAGATTGAGAATGAAAACAAACAAAAATCCGGGCTTTTTCAATGAAATCTGGGCAACCGGGTCGGACTTTACTTTTCCCAAATGTTCATATCAAATATCCGGGCCAATCCGTTTAGAACCGGGTAATTTGGCAAACTTATCATAGAAATTCAGGTCTGAATATTAAATTTTAAATTAAACCCATTTTTGAGGTTCTGGTTCCATATTCCTATAATCAAAATTGTATTTCTACATATTTTCGTATTTCTGATTTTGTATCAAGTTTAGGATTCTTGATTTTCAGTTCGAATAATCATATGAAATTAGGAATGAAAAGCTGCTTTGAAATCCTTGTTCGAATTCGGCTTTGCATTTTATATCAAATTTGAATCATGTTTTTCGAAAATCAAATGCATTTTCAATATTTTAATAATAATTTTTTGAATATGGCAAAAGAAGAAATTTTGTGTTAAAATAGAGTTAAAGAACTTCGAATTTGAATATAAAATATCAAATTCGAAGTTCTTTAACTCTATTCTAACACAAAATTTAAACATTTAAAGCTTCTAAGTTGCGACCCAAAATTGAAAACCAGATGCTGATTCATCATTCGAAATTCAGATTTTAAACAGATTGACAACACAGATTAAAAATAAATAATGAATGAGGATTAAACCAGCACTACAGAATTTAAATACCCGGCTCTAAGATTTGGCTCATGAAATTCTGATCTGGAATTAGGATTAGGAAATCGTATTTTTTGTATGTTTCGGAAATCGCAAAGAAATTCGGAAACAGATTCAAAGTTCAATTTTTGAATAACGGTTTAGAATTCAGAAAAAGATTTAGCTTGTGAATGAATTTTTCAATAAACATAAAATTGTTGAGAAATTCAAGAGAACATAAACTTAAAAATTTGCTTGTCAATTCAATTTCCAGATTTCAAAGTTTTTAATCAGAATAAGTTTGTACACACAATTCAGCTGAAAATCACAAATTTGAGTAAATTTTCTAAGTTTTGATTCATGCAAAATATCCCAAATTACATTTAAAAAATCATCCACAGGATTTTTAGTATGGAATTGATTTTGTATGAAAAATATTGCCTGTTGAAGAAACATGTACCTGATTTTTTCGGTGTATCGTTTAACATTATTAATATTGCAGCTTTTTTTAAAGCCAAATTTCAAACTAAAATCATAAATTTGGTTCAAGTTTGCATCAAGCAAATTTGATTCAAAAATTTTTTATCTTTTATATTTTTTTTTTTTTGGATTTTTTTTTATTTTCATCAAAGGTTATAATCTTGGAATTTGCAAAAGAGTTTTGAAGATTGGGTTTGTTTGATTTGAGTATAGAATGAGTTTATTTTTAAGAAATAGAAGCCTACCCTAAAAAGAACTTATTTTATGCATAAAGAAAATAGCTTTGATCTACCAGAGTTTTAAACAAATTCAAAAATTTTAACCATCGATGAAAGCCAATTTCATATTTTGTTTCTAGAGGTTTCATTAAAAAAAAATTAGCTCAGCCTTTAGGCTAAGGACCCTTTTTCTAAAGTTACTTTACCATCCTTGTGGCATTCGTGTCTTCTCTTAAGTTACAATTTCATACGAAAACTATAAATGAGTACTTAAAAATGAATAATCATAGGTATAGTTATAAACATAATTTGTTTTAATTTTTTTTTATTCGTGTGTTTTTAGACAAAAAATCATAGATAAAAATTAGTTGCCAAAACATCCATCCCCCCCCCCCCCCCCCCCCCCCCAATGAGTCGGTTCTTCCTACGGCCTTGCAACACGTGTTATATTTTGCATATTTCTGCATGGTGAAATTTTCAAAATGTGCTACAAGTGTCAAAATTTCTAACACTTTTTAATAATAAGAGTGAACTTGCTCTAAAACAGTCAGTCCCTCGAGATTTTGCAAACGTGAAGAAAATTGTCTGCTATTACGTTGACTGATTTCAAAATTACGTTCAAAGCGATGTCTATACTAGGCGTCAGAATTTTAAACAACTTAATCGCATATCGCATGTTTCTTCATCATTTTAGGAGAAATAATACATTCCCGGAAACCAAAACCAACTATCACTTTTTCTTTGCGCTCTTGGCCTTGCAATAGTTTTTACAAAAATGACTCGTATTTGATTGCCAGGAAAAATCCAAGCAAACGAATTTATCAGTGGGCGCTAACGGAAACGTAATACAAAATAGACCTTCAGTGTTGTAAACTAGTATACAAATGTAATCAAATCATTCAAGAACGTACAAAGCAAGGCGAAGTAAAAGATTCATGAAAATTTTTGACAGCTAAAATAATTTACATGCGATTCTATTTTTCCAAGAAAACCACAATAAAATGTCTGTATAAAAACCAACCACAACAATCTAGACATTTTTTATTTAGTTATATGTATTTTGATGTATACTAGAATGGCAGCAAAAATGGGTACGACTAATTTAAAAAAAAAAACGACCATATACAAATTGCAGATTGTCTCGAAAAAGGCATGTGAAAAAATTCAGCCCATCGGCCTTGATTCAGGGCTAAAATTTCCCACAAGTTTTAACCAGAAATCCACTCTCTGTGATTTATTTTGTTGTTTATTATAGTCACTTTGAGGCACTCTAAAATCTCCGGACTTGATTGGGGAATTTGTACATGTAAATTTTGGGGCCAATCTAAAAAATGTATGTGAAGACGCACAAAAAAATGTACGTGAAGAAGCACAAAATTGAATAAATCTCCACTACAATCAGTGGTTCGTTTAGTACATGAGTTTTATTTAAAAAAAACTGTAAAACAACTTGAAGGAGTAATAATTTTACTTCATTGATTCGATTCCAGTGCTTTAAGACGTTTACTTTCAGTAAACAATACCTTTTAAAGATACAATCATATTTAATCTCCAGTTTTCCCAGTTCCAGTAGTAATCTGTCGAGTTCGACTGAAAATTCCAGTCTGGAATACAGCCCTCGCTCATTTTTGGTCAAGAGTTTTGTTTCAAAACACAATTTTTTATCACAATAAGGTTTTTTTACACGGTTTTTACACGGTTTTTTTCACGGATTTCGCGAATTAGCACGGTTTTTGAGAGAAAATATTCCTCGTGTTTTCCTAGAAGTCCGTTTCAAAGAAAAAGTTTTTGAAGTTGGGAAAATCTTAGCTCCGAGACTATGAACATGATACATGAGACCTGAGACCTGGAACCTGAGGCCTGAGACCTGAGACTTGAGACCTGAGATCTGAGATCTGAGACTGTCTCAGGTCTCGTATTTTATGTCTTAGGTTTCTAGTCTCAGGTCTCAGGTCTAATGTCCCATGTCTTTGGTCTCATTTTTCAGGTCTCAGGTCTTATGTCTCAGATCTCAGGTCCCTGGACTCAGGTCTCAGGTGTCATGTCTAAAGTCTCAAGTCTCAGTTCTCAGTTCTCAGATCTCAGGTCTCATGTCTCTAGTCTACATTTTTAAGTCTCAGGTCTCAAGTCTCAAGTCTCAGGTCTCAGGTCTCAGGTCTTCAGTGTCAAAACGTCAGAGCTGCAGAATTTGAATGGTCTTTTTAAACACGGTTTTCGGGAATTAACACGGTTTTTTACACGGTTTTCAAGAATTAACACGGATTTTTTTTTGCACGGTTTTTTTACGCGGTACGTATATCAGTGTAAAAAACCTTACTGTATTGTTGAAAATTGAGTAAAAAGTAATGAGAAAAACGTACTCGAATCAATCTAAAGAACTACAAACATTTGATAAAGAGGTTTCAAGTAGGCCTTGCCTTGTAAAGACGTCAAAATTATCGCTCTGCTGAAAAAGTTTTTCCTGTGAAGTGAAAAATTAAAGGAACATCGATTCCAGCTGATTGTAACTACAAGGATAACCATTTTTGAGAAGTGCACTGTAGCTTATTATCTCAAAAATATTTCTTACACCGAAAAGGTGTGAGAAGAGGCTTCAGAAGCTCCGGTGCCAAATTTCAAACTAAAACGCTCGGAGCTGGATCAATGAAAAATTTATTCTCTCGATGAAAACATATTTTATGAGATATAACCTTCTTACTGCGTTTGGTAGGAAACTCCACGCCTTATTCGTTCCCTTGATCTGGTATCTTTTACGGTATTTATCACCTGGTTGGCCTGGCCGTAGTAATCCCTGCAATACGTGTTTATATGCAACATAACGTTGATAAAATCGTTAAAGAAAATGGAGGACGCAAGTCCAGGCATTTCCAGGATGCTTACATGTTTTGGCTATGTTGATAAACGAAGAAGAAGAAGAAAGAACTACAAACATTCAATAAAACATATAGAAAAACACCAGTTTTGCCTGATAACATAGCCGAGCACAAAAATCTATCGATTAATGAACAGTAAATCGTCCGGTTAGTGAAATCTTCAAAACCAAAAATTACATTTTGGAACTATTTCAACAAAACATTAAGTTAATCTTGTTGATCTTGAAATCAACTCCCAAAAAGGTCAAATCACTGAGCGTGCCTGATTAAAAATATCCGATTAAAGAGCGAGTACTGTACTTCCCGTTCTTGAATTAACCGATTTAACCATTTTTTTATTTGGAAAATGGGGTACATTTACACACTTACCTCCAATATGTTTGTTGAAATTTGTGTTTTCTTTTTGATTCCAAGTTTAATAAAACGAAAAAAAAACTTACCTAGAGTCTTTGACTGGACGCATCATAAAAAATAAACAAAAAAAAAATGCCAGAGTAAGCTCGATATAATTTTTTGATTCACAACAATTTTCTTAGAAGACAAAAAGAGGCAACAGAAATCTTATAGCTAAAGATTTGATCCGAGCTTTATATACAAAATGTAGGTTGACTGTTTTTTTGTTTTTTTAAATTTCTAGTCATAGAACGAAATAAAAAAAATCCTTGAGATCTGGACGGCTTTTGAAAAGCAGAAAATTATACAAAAGAAAATCCACTGCAATGATGTCAATTTTGGTTAATTTTATTTAAAAATATAATCAATCTGGCATTCTTAGAAAATAAAACTTCTAAACTCTTTTAGAAAAAAAAAACCTACAGTAAATTATAAAAAGAGATTACCCAGCTGAAAATTGAAAATGTCAAATCTCTAAAATGAAAAGAAATAGACTAAAAAAATAAACTAAGTAAAATAACAGCATTGGAATGTTCCCCAGCAAGTGGTTTGGAGCAGCATGATGGACGATGAAAATTTCTCCTTGGAAAACTTCCACAGCATCCTGGCATGTCTTTTTGCATAGCTTTGTACCAAAATATCGTTCCAAAATTCACAGAAAGTGTCACGTTCAGAATGTCATTACAATATCCTATGCTACAGGTTAATTAAAAAGAAATTAATTCCTTGGTCAACACATGCAAATTTGTGTCTTAAAGAAATTCGACATATTTATAAATATCATAATAATAACCACGAATCTGACTCGTATTGTCAAAATTTCATCGCAGACGAGCCTAAAAAAGAGTAAAGTAATTCAAAAAGATATATTGTTGATTTCAATCCTTAATTAAAACAGTATGGTTAACAACAAAAAACCACCGCTTCAACTTTGGGTACATGGAAAAAAACCAAGCAAAAAGTTTGTAGGGTCAGGATACCAAATCTGGAGGAAAGTCAGCAAAAACAACTACAGAAATTAAAGAAAAAAAACCCGAAGCCTTCAAAAGTTCACGAATGAACGGCTATGAATGATGTTCTTTTTCCGGAGAAACGCTTAATTTCAGCATAGCCGAGATAACGACGACGACGACGACAACGACAACGTGTGATGTGAGATGGGATTTTCGCATTCGTTTTCGCATTTTGTGTTGTTTTACTTTTCCGCCGCTCCGCTCAATTAAAAATCCACTTCCGGATGGGTGGGTTGGATGAAGATAAAGAAGAGAAAAAAAAACACAATCCACTTCTCATCAAGATGGGTGCGGGATTGCGAACTTTTCTTTTTGCAGTAATTACTGGGACTACAGTGATGATTATGAGATGTTATCCTTCTTGCTGAAACTGTAAAGGAAAAGTTATCGCTAGACGACGACTATTGATTTAACTCGAGACGGCGATGATGCAATCCACTTTCCACCCTCAGCTTTTGTTTAAATTTGAAATATAATGTAGGCTTGAAAAATATTATCGGTGACTGTAGGCTGTTCGTGGCATCGGTTTTTTCCTATGTTAAATCATGAAACACCGGAAACATTTTTCATTTTGGAAAAATTGCGACGGTTTTTAATCTTTTAATCGACCCAAACAAGCAATTATAATGAGCTGATAATTGCGCCGTTAATATTTGCATTCGTTTCCTGGAATTTATACTGGCAAAAACCGCTGGCTTGGACAGTTCGCCGTTAGTAATGTAATATTTCTTGCTACCCTTTCAAAGGGGTTTTTTTTATTTAATACCTTCATGAATGTCGTATTGTGATTTTGAGAATCAGCAAATAAATATTTCAAACGCCCACAGTAATACATTAAGTAAAAATATTAACTTGTTCTTTTGTTTTCTCTTCCTCTTCGCAGTACCTTGGTCCCGTGGAAGCTGTTCCGGCAGGAGCTTTCGCTGGTCCATCCAATCTCCTCCGGACTGGAAGCGATGGCGCTCAAAACCACCATAGATTTAACGTGCAATGATTATATTTCGAATTTTGAATTCGATGTTTTTACTAGGTAAGTTCCTGGAAAAAAAAACCTTAAATTGGGATTAAGGCTCATACTCTGCTTTTTTATTCCATCAGGCTGTTTCAACCGTGGAATACGTTGCTGAGGAATTGGCAAATCCTAGCTGTGACGCATCCGGGCTATGTCGCCTTCCTAACGTACGACGAAGTCAAAGCACGCTTACAAAAGTATATCAATAAGGCTGGTAGTTATGTTTTCAGGTAAGCAAACCTCGTCAATAATTATTGTTATTTTTTCAAAACTTAAATCTATTCAAACCCTTTCAGATTATCCTGCACACGGTTAGGACAGTGGGCAATAGGTTACGTGACGGCGGAGGGCGAAATCCTGCAGACGATTCCGCAAAACAAGTCATTATGTCAAGCTTTACTAGACGGTCATAGGTAAGCCAACCACAAACTTCAAAAGTTCCTAAACATATCATTGATATTTTTTTAAATTTTTCTCCTTAACAGGGAAGGGTTTTATCTTTACCCGGATGGGAAACCGCACAATCCGGATCTATCGTTTGCGGTGCAGAGTCCGCTCGAGGATCACATAACGGTGACGCAGGAACAGTACGAGCTGTACTGTGAAATGGGTTCGTATAGGTTTTTGAGTTCATTCAGTTTATGGTTCTAACTTTAAAATTCTATCGCCCGCAGGGAGTACGTTTCAGCTGTGTAAAATCTGTGCCGAGAACGATAAGGACATCAGGATCGAACCGTGTGGGCATCTGCTATGTACGCCGTGTCTGACGGCGTGGCAGGTGGATTCAGAAGGGCAGGTAATTATGACGATTCTGTTCAATTTCAGAAGCAAAGAAGTGCTAATATTTAGCAAGATGGTTCAAAAATGGAAATCTTACTTCGAAGACGAAGAAAGTTTGATGATCAAGATTTGATGTCACTGATTCTGTCAAACAGCTCTGGAATTATCCATAGACTTCAAATCTTATGAATGACACAAAAACTAGTAAAGTCGTATTTAGACTTACGAATTTTCTGGCCACTACTGGCCCCTCAAAAGCCGGATATTAGAAAGAAGGAGTTGTTGGCGGTAGACTTCTTTGCTAAACCGCAAAGTCTCTTTAGGCGAAATTCAAAATGGAATCCCGACAGGCCGCGATCATGGAGTGCGACTAACAAGAGTTCTGAAACACATGAGTCTTGACATGTGGTGATATGTGATAGACCATTCAAGGAATAAATGCTACAAAAGTTTCTGGACGAGAGATCATTCCCCAACATGTGGAAAACTGCGATGTTGGTGTTATTACCGAACCCCGGGATCACCCGGGAACATCGTACAGACCCATTTGTCTTTTTTTTAATTAAAAGTTGTCACCCAGGTGGTAAATAACATTTCCGGATCGCATTCCAAGGCACGGGGAGCCAACGCGCCCACCCAGTTTACTCCTCTGGGTCCATGGATGCAATTGGACGACACACGAAACAATGATACAAGTAATCTTGTACCCCCTACGCCATAAAGTCCACCTGGAGCCACAGACCTTGGTTTCCACCTCGAATTCTTTAGCAAACTGTCCTTTAATAGTGGGAAGTCTATCCGCGCTAGTGCGCTCTAAGGCTCTACTCGTTACGAGTCCACTTATCAGCAACGACCTCAATTAAACACGACTCGAAGCACGACCTCTCCGTTAACGAATTAAGTTCGACATCTCATCGTGTTTTTTTTTATTTATTGTTAATATATCAAAGGATCACGTATTGATCCTAATGATTAGACATAAATTTAACATTCATATAAAATTAACAAAAAAATATATACTACAGACTACACAGTCCTTAACATCGCAAGAATTCTTCTTTAAAATACATTCCTAGAGATATCAAAATTGAAGAGGAAACGGTTGAATGTCCTCGTAATACCAATCAGGGCACTTTTGGCTCCATAGTTGTTCTGGCGAAGAGGTATGTGAAGCTGAAGGTTCCGACCTTGTAGTCCTGGAGGTCGAACGCACAAATTGATAGTTTGCAGCATCATGGGGCAGTCTATATTCGAAGCCAGAAGATCGGAGACTAATAGTGCTATTAGGCGGAACGGATCTTGCCAATTCAAGTGTCTCAAAGCGTAACGTATCAAGCGTCTTTGGATGGCATCGATTCGAATGACCTTGTCATTCTGATAATAGGGATTCCATACAGCAGATGCATACTCCAAAATTAAGCGGACAAGGCTACAAAAGAAACTTTCCAGGCAGTAATTGTCTTTGAAGTCTTTAGTCACGCGAAAGATTAATCCCAAACTTCTCGATGCTTTGTCGACTACATAGTTAGTGTGCGTGGACTTAAAGTCCAACTGTTGGTTAAGAATCACACCCAAATCATTTACGTGCTTTGATCGAGCAATTATCTGGTTTCCAAGAAAATAATCAGCAGTTACAGGAAGTCGTTTACGGGAAAAGGTGATGACCGAGAATTTTTTGCGGTTTAATGGCAGGCAGTTGTCGTCGCACCATTTAGCAAAATTGTCAAACTGTCGCTGTGAAAGTACAGTATCTCCAGAACATTTTATAGTGTAGAAAAGCTTCAGATCATCTGCACAGGCGAGTTTAGGACCGTCAAGTAATACAAGCACATCATTGAAGTAAATCAGGAACACTACTGGGCCTAAGTGGCTGCCTTGAGGCACGCCTGATGTGCCAGAGAATTGTTTGGAACATGAGTTACTTGATCTTACAGAGAATTTACGTCCAATGATGTAATTACGAAATCAATCCATTAAAGATCCGCAAATTCCAAGCCTCTCCATTTTCGCAATAGCTATTCCGTGGTTCACTTCGTCAAAGGCAGCCGACAGATCGGTGATTTGCATCGACTTGAAAACCGCCAGAAAAGCTGTTTTGCACAAATGCTGTAAATGTCAATAAGTTAGTAGTCGTAGAGTGCTTGGGCATAAATCCATGTTGATCATTACAAATATATTGCTTACAAAACGAGAAAATTTTGTCAAAGATAACGAGTTCGAACAATATGCGTTTGATAGGAATAACTAAATGAGGCATGAAGCATTTCAAAAAAGTAGCTGGTATGCCATCGGGGCCCGGGGAAACAGATTTTTCAGTTTAACAGTCGCCTTCAGAATAGTTTCTTCATCAAAAGAGATATTTTTTTTTTTTTTTTTTTTATGCGGCAGCTTTATGAGAAATCACACGGCCCTTTTGAGGCCAAAACTTCTCACCGCGGGGGAAAGCTGGGTAAATGAAATGGGTAGGATTTGGAGGAGACCGCAATACACCGGGCGAATTAGGAATGTGTCCCACTTAAACTCCGGTTGCTCTCTGACAAGTCAAACCCTGGCGAACCAGGACTGGGCTTGCCAATGAGCCGTATTACGAGCGAGGGTATTTTATATCGGTTGTATGATGTGGAAATGTGTAACACTGTGTCATGTGAAGTGAGCAACAAATAGTAGCTTTAGTTTGGTTTGTTTGCTGGATTCGTCGTGATATTAAGTAGTATTGTGTCGTCTGAAGTGAGCAACAAATAGTAGCCTTTGTAGGGCTGAGTTTTGTTGTCACATTGAGTAATATTGTGTCATGTGTAGTGAGCAATGTTTGAATTTTGTTGTCACAGTGAGTAGTATTGTGTCATGTGAAGTGATCAACAAATTTTAGCCTTTGTAGGGCTGAGTTTTGTTTTCACAGTGAGTAGTATTGTGTCATGTGTAGTGAGCAATGTTTGAATTTTGTTGTCACAGTGAGTATTATTGTGTCATGTGAAGTGAGCAACAAATTGTAGCCTTTGTAGGGCTGAGGTTTGTTGTCACAATGAAAAGTATTGTATCGTGTGAAGTGAGCAACAAATAGTAGCCTTTGTAGGGCTGAGTTTTGTTGTCACGGTGAGTAATATTGTGTCATGTGAAGTGAGCAACAAATAGTAGCCTTTATAGGGCCGAGTTTTGTTGTCACAGTGAGTAGTATTGTGTCATGTGGAGTGAGCAACAAATAGTAGCCTTTGTAGGGCTGAGGTTTGTTGTCACAGTGAATAGTGTTATGTTGGGCCCTACCTGTCACCTAACCTTACTCGATTCAAAAACTTTGAGCCCATCTCTTGAGATTAGCATAGATTGGCGTATAAAAATATTAACAAATGAGTAAGTCTTTAGAGATTCAAAACAAATGTGGCTACTCTGTAATAATATTAACAACTTGGATACCATAAAACAGAATCTCCATTAAAAGGTGTTTATCACTGCAGCAATTGTAAAAAAAAAAATCTACGTCAAACGAACAATAGAATAATTGATAAATGACCAAACAAGACCATACTACTAATGACAATGCTGTTCCTCTAAAGCCTCATCGCTAACTCTGAACATCTTCTCAGAGCAACTTTCCTCAATCTGTTTCGGTTGAAAGAAATAACACTCCTATTTTTAATTCCCAAAATTATCTTCCTGGGCTGCCTTTATATTATTGTTTTTCAAAATCGTAACATCTTTCTTCGACTACCTTAATTGAATTTCAAGTCTAACCGAACAATAGACAAATCTACCAAAAAGCGTTGAAACGAGAAAGAATTATTGTTAACACGAAACTGTCCAAAAAGCATTCTGATCCAATGAGCCTCTAGTTCTTGTAAAATGCTTGATTTAAGAATAAGCCTTCGAAATTCATAAACCGCAAATGCACACTTACTAGAGCATTGGGGAGACGAATACTACTACCTTTACCTTGCCTAGTAACACATTGAACAGTTATTAACCCGTGACCCATTACAGTCTAGGATACGGGAACAGCTCTGAACCTACAGAATACCGGACCTGAAATATAAAACTTTATTAAACAAATTGTATGAAAAATTATATCAGGTCAAACAATCATTACTGATCGGACCATATTGAACACTGGTAAGACGTTTGTTTAAAGCCGTGGGGCCAACACGTAGGTTCCGTTTCACTGGTGTTTATCAGTGATCCGTTCGTGTTCGCAAGATCTGGTGTGATACTCTCACTATTCGATTCTTTAAGATCTTGCGCGACAAGGCATGATGAGCCTCTTACCATGCCCACGGAGTTTCTTCATCAAAAGAGATATTGTTTAAAAAGGTATTCAAAGATGAAACGTTTCTAGTTGCACTAGTTATTTGTTCAGAGGATACAGATCCGGAAGTAAAGACACTAGAAAACTTTTTAGCAAAAAGATTGCATATATCGTGGTCCGACGAGGCCGTCTCGTCATCCAGACCACGTTGTAGCGCAAATACTCGTTCTGGTCTACGAAATCCGAATACATAAATCGAGTTTAAAGGGTGATACGGTCAAAATTTAGTCAAGGGAAAACGCGTGTAAATCGGTAAAATCGTTTATTTAAAAAATCAAATTAAATTTCTTTTTCAAGTTTAATTAGTATAAAATTCAGGAAAAATATTCAGTTAGGCTTCCGCTTTTCCAAATCCGAATTGCCGGGCCTTACGCTTAACCCCTGCCATCAGATTTTGTACAGCCACCTTGTCCACCTTCTTCGCCGCCGAAAGCCAGTTTGCCTTGAACTGCTGCTCGTCCTTAGCAGTTTTTTTGGTCTTCTTTAGGTTCCGCTTGACAATAGCCCAGTATTTCTCAATTGGGCGGAGCTCTGGCGTGTTGGGAGGGTTCTTGTCTTTGGGAACCACCTGCACGTTGTTGGCGGCGTACCACTCCATGGCCTTTTTACCGTAATGGTAAGATGCCAACAAAAATCCGGCCGAAACAGTACAGAACAACCGTGTTTCTTCAGGAAAGGCAGCAGACGTTTATTCAAACATTCTTTCACGTAAATTTCTTGGTTGACAGTCCCGGAAATGAAAATGCTGCTTTTCAAGCCACAGGTACAGATGGCTTGCCAAACCAGATATTTCTTCGCGAACTTTGACAGTTTCATGTGCTTGAAAATATCTGCTACCTTTCCCCTTTCTTTTACCGTATAAAACTCCTGTCCCGGAAGCTGCTTGTAGTCGGCTTTGACGTAGGTTTCGTCGTCCATTACCACGCAGTCAAACTTCGTCAGCATCGTCGTGTACAGCCTCCGGGATCGCGCTTTGGCCGTCGTATTTTGTTTATTATCGCGATTTGGAGTCACTAACTTCTTGTAAGTCGATAGTCCGGCTCGTTTTTTGGCTCGATTCACGGTTGTAGACGATACACCCAGCTTATTTGCGGCATCTCGGAGAGAGAGTTAGGGTTTCGCTTGAAACTATCGGCAACTCTCTTTGTCGTCTCAGCGGCTTCCGGTTTTCGATTCCCCCCCGATCCAGACTTCCTGGCTGTCGACAAACGTTCCCCAAACACTTTAATTACATTTGTAACGGTTGATTTGGCAACTTTTAGCGATTTTGTCAGCTTTGCGTGCGAGTAGCTCGGATTTTCGCAATGCACGAGCAAAATTTTGATACGCTGCTCTTCTTCCTTGGACGGCATTTTGACAACTGAAGAGTGAATTCCAAAATCAAAATAGGAGCAACATTCTACACACCTTCAAAATGAGGGGTGTTCAGGTTTTTTAAATGCAAAGTTGAAAGAAATAAGTCGAGTTGATGTTGACCAAATTTTGACCGTATCACCCTTTACATCGAAGGTCTTCGACATGTCGGTATAGATGCAGTCCACTTGGAATCCCTTGACCATCTAATCTAATACACGAATGGTGAACTCGCAGAAATTTGTGACCACCGATCTTTTTCTAAAGAATCCGTGCTGATGAGGCTAAATTCTATTCTCTACCGCTGGATATAGCGGATGATAAAACAACTTCTAAATTTTTTTTTGTCAAAGCAGATAGTATTGCTACACCCCTGTAATTTTCTGCAATATTTCTAGATTCTTTTCTTGTGAATTGGTGTTCGTTTTAAAAAAAACTAAGCAAAAAGCTGCGCTGTACTTTGTGAGTCCTTCGACATGTAGTTTTTTTTTGATACTTCACGTTCCTATATTTTCTTTTATTCTCCTTTTTAGAGTTTACTAATTTCGAAAGTTGCTTTGGGTAGGACCTAATTTCCCGCTCGACTCTCGAAATGTTAGCTGAATAAGCCTCTAGTTAGGCCTCTTTGAAGAATCCGAGGATCATTTTGTTATTTTATTGATCATCGTATAAATGGATTCTCTTCTTTTTCTGTTTGTACAAAGCAATGAGATTTCTATCAAACCGTTCGGAAAATTCACGTTCTGAAAATGTGCACAATATTATGACGTGTACATTGGCAGAAAAAATTTCGTATCAGCATACCTGAAACAAAATAAAATCATATTTTAATCTCCATTTTTTCCTATCAATATGAGTTATAATTTAGTTCTTGTAGCATGTTGAAATATATAAAAAAAAATACCAAAATATCAATTATACTAGCATAACTAAATTACATCACCCTTTTGATAGGATCATAACAAAATTATAACTCAATCAGATAAGACATGGATCACTTGAAAAACACAAAAACCAAGACTTGCATACAAGCTTTCAAGCTTGGTTTGTACTCAAGCATGTGTATGCAATAATGGTGATGAGCAGGAGACTCGAGCCTCGACCTCCTCTTGGTGAGAGACGTGCACGGTACCACAGAGCCATACCTGGTGCAATTAAAAAGAGAGCTTCAAAATTTCAATAAAAGCTTTCGAAGCACATGAACTGTTTTTATCAAAAGGGGATATAATCGTTTTTAGCTTCGGAAATTAATGAATCAATGAATGATTTTACTTCTGAATAAGATATCTCGTTGAGATAGGTTTTGGTATCAATTTTCATATCCTCTCCTGGTCGGGAGAAGTTTTCAAAATAACCTCTGCAGGATAATTTGTTTTTTTATTGTTTAGATCCTAGGCTTCAGCCTTTTATCTTATTCTATGATATAAATAACACCTCAGAACAACGCTAATTGTTAATTTTTAAAAGAGTACTGCAGAATTCTACTTTCAATTTGTTCTCTGGTCATGATTAGTTGAAAAATATTGACGTTTGCGTTGTAAAATGCCATCATTCGGTACACATTGGTTCGTTTCTGGCGTGATTCTGGATCCGATTAGCTTGTTGAAATGGCTTTCCGCTTCGTAAACAGCAGCGGCCTCTGTACGGAGATATTAAAGATAATAAATACGGCGAATAATAAAACAGATTAAATCCTTTCGAGACAGTGCGTTGATCGATTTCCTTCGAGTTTCCAGCGTGTCCAAACCTACTAGTATGCACAAGACTGGATACTCCGGCATTTCTGCTTGCCACACAAAGTTTCTCAAAGCGTATTTCAAGAACTTCTGAACTCTCTCTAGTGTGTTGTTGCGTATGTTGTAGTATGGTCGCCTAACAATGCCGGCCTATGTAAGCGTTGCTAGTCTCTCGAAAGAGGTCTCAGCGATTTTGTGTGTAGATTGTAGTTTATGGTATGCAGTGGGATTTCTGGGGTTGAACTATTCCTCTGGAAGGCGAGACCATTAACCAGAAGGCGAAAAGTACGCAGCCATCACTACCGGTTCCACTACTCATTACCAGAGACCGTAAGCTACCTGAGCGAATCGAAGAGGCAAAACGGCGAACAACCAAATTAGACGAGGCAAGAAAGGCGCGAGGCGAAAGCAATGACCGGCTGGAGTTCAAAGCCTGCCGAGAATAACGTCCATCGGCATTTTGGATTCAAACTCTGGCGAAACAACACAGAACCAAATATGAAGTGTTACAATACCAGAAGCCGAAATATTTGGACATCAGGTGCAACCCGCCATTTTTCTCTAGCCGATAAACCCCAATAACTAATCTTTGGATCCTAAATTCAGGACCCCGCTATTTTTGGATAGAATTCCAACCCTGATTCGCCCTCAATTCGATTTGAATCCCCCGGTACACCCATCTGTACGCCGCTGTTTGGAGGCTATATCTGCCGCTACACAACGATAAACCCCTCGGCGGCCTTGGAGATGCAAATCTTTCGACATTCGGATTTGAATCAGCCGTTGACTTGCCGCATCGCATCCGTAGCTGGTTTGGGTTGAATTCCCACCGGCTAACTTTGGATCAAGCCAACAACAACTTCGTGCCTGGTTCAGCACCTAAGGTGGGGCCAGGTACACCACAATCTACCGTGAGACTGTTCGCTTCTGCAACAACTCTGTGCCTGGTTCAACACCCCAGGTGGGGCCAGGTACACAACTCACCGTAAGATCGCTACGCCTCTCGAGAGTCGTTTCACCGAGAACGCCATCAACAAATCGCCGCGTCAGTGCGAGGCTCCGACCTCTGCGAACCCGAGGTTGAACCGCAACGAGGATTGGATCCAGGTGGTAGCAGCAACAGGTCAGATAAAACCTTATTTTTATATAGGAAAGTGGTGGGCCAATAAAACCAAGCTTGGATTGTTCAACAATAAATTAATGTGTTAAGCTAGAAGGTGGAGTTGTTTCTTCCTCCGGAAATTCTCTGCATTTTGCATTTTATTCAGTAAGCTTGCCGACTCTAGGGATTGTTTACGGAATCTCTGGGACGCCTGCCGACTGACTAGTGGCTAGTCTTACACCTATTCAATGACGGTCCTAACTTATCCAGCTTATATTGAAACAATCGTATAGGTCGATTCTACTGACCATTCCGAATATAGAATTAGCCTTTGCTACAACTCTGTGTGTTTGAAAAGTCTACTCCGCGTACAACTCCAGTCCCAAGTCTTTCACTGAGTTTTGCCGTGCAATGATGCAATCGTTTTCTAAGTGGTATTCATGAATGATATTGCTTATTTTCCGAGAAAAATCACGTTGCATTTCGAGGAATTGATCTTTAGGCCGAATCTACTGCAACAACCTTTGAATCTGTGTAAAGCATTTTGCAGAGTCGCGCAATCCTTCGGGTGACGAATAGGCAAAAACATTTTTAAATCATCGGCACGAACACGAACACATCAGTCAGCACTTCAGGAAATTTGTTCATAACAGCGATGAAAAGAATAGGTCCCAAGTGACTCCCTTGTGGAACACCACTGTTGACCGAGAAAGTACCAGATATAACGTTTTCCAGTTGCTTTCTTTCGATCAGGTACGAACAAAACAATTGAAGACAGGCTATTTTTGCACAATACCAACAATAGAGCGTATTTATTGATTACGTCAAAGGCTTTGGACATGTCAGTCCGTCAACTTGGAAACCTTGCATCGTCCACTGTGAGGTTCTCGATACAAACTCTGTTGGGTTCGTTACGGTTGAGGATTTCTTGAGAAAACCATGTTTAAGAAGCTTTTATGAGAACCAGCTCGTGACCTACGAAACCGAAAACGGGTTACGAGCTACTACCTTAACAACGAGTGTTCCACAGAGTTCCACAGAACTGTCCTTTTTTATGCTGGTGTTAATGTTGAATCTAAGGTATCAGTAGAAAGGGTTAGTATCCGGATGGAGGGAGTAATGCTTTAGATAGCCCACCATAAAACTAAACACCAATCGCGACCAACAAAAAAGTTGTGCTATACATGGAGATGTTGGAAGACACACGACATCTGCGAAAAAGCAACAGAAATGCCTCGGAGAAATGGTCGGCATCCGCCCATATTTTTGGTGCGCATGTCAGATACAGTTGCGTTGAAGATCATCGGCTCATTTTCTTGAATCATGCCGAGTTGCCATAGTCCAAAGAGTCGTAGGAAACTGTTAGAGGAGAACGTAAAGTTAAACGAGCAAGAAGGACGCATAACCTAATCCTGCGGCTTTCAGACTAAGTAGAAAGTATGGAATTTTCAACTTAAACCTGATGCAGTTCCTTTCAGGTCGTGGGTATAACCTTAATCTGGATCCATAACCTGTGAGGATGAGAAGGTCTCACGTCTCACATGCTCAGCTACGGTTTTTGCGGCGGCAAGAGGATGCGAAACACTAGCCTGGAGAGGTCGTGACGGGGTTCAAGCTTGGAATATGGCAACGGTTTGATAATAGAGAATCCACGCAGTACCTTCTTTTATAGATTACTTTCTCACCAGTGAGTTATTTAGGAACCCTCGATTTGGGCCAAAAGATTACTTTTTGTCTTTCGACACCTAAGAAAAAAATCATAAATCTCAGTGTCGGCCACAACTTCGGAACACCATACAGTTTCCTGACTTTTTGTAACACTTTTTAACTATTGTTTACTTAAATCTTTCGTTTTTTCTCTTCCAAAACAGGGTTGCCCGTTCTGCAGGGCGGAAATCAAGGGCACGGAGCAGATCGTGGTGGACGCGTTCGACCCGAGGCGGCAGCACCATCGCGATTCAGCCAACGGGCGGCAACAGCTGCAAAATGACGACCACGACGACGACACAGAGGTACCGTGAGATCTGATCTGATGATGATGATGATGTGATACTGTTAGTTGTGATGTGTTTTTGAATTCAGTGACTGAGCCATCCAATCAATCAATCGATCCGCGTGCATCTTCTCCTCATTAAAATAGAAACATTAAAAAAAACAATAGCCAATTAGCAACAAAAAAAAACCGACACCAAATCACACCACCTGCCTGCCTGAATGCCTGCCTGCAAACCTACCTGTCCCCATGCATCAATTCGAGTGACAATGAAAAAAACACAAAAAGGCTTTACAACACCTCATGAAAACCCATCTCTTCACGTTTTTATGTTTCCATCACACTACAAACACTCTTTTAGGCTACGTATTTCTAATATGAGTATGAATCTCGACACAGTATGCATTATAACCCAACGCCATTCCCACTTCCAGTTGATTTTTGGACATTCATTTTGTTAGTCTACTTGAAAAAGAAAAGAAAAAACAAACACCACTTTTTAGTTCGAGCACCGTTTTGAAACAAACAAAGGAAAAAATCAACAAAAACAACGCTTTAAAATTCATTAGGCCAACCCCTTCAGGTATTATTTTTATTTAAATTCTCTCTTTATTAGTTCATTTTTAAACATTAGTGAGACCCACTTAAAATTTGAAATGGAAAACACGGAACAAATCCTCCCTGCAAATCTCCTTCTCACACACCTCACGCAAAAAAATTAAATTAAAAATTAAAATAATTGTACAGTTTGCTAGTGTTTTAAAGCTTATGTTTTTTCGTTCTGCTTAGAAATAGTGTATTATGTATTTTTTAATATGTGTCTCTGTTGAGAGTAGTGTGTGTTCCGCGTGTCGGAGAAACTCAAAATGCTTATGTCTTCTTTCTTGATTAGTAATTTTTTTAAAACGAATATGCCTAGATCTAGATTTAGATAGCCAGATTAAAACAATGTTATTTATTCGTGGATTCAAGAAGGGCCTGTAACATTTTAGACTGTAGTAATGAACATGTGTTTGAATCATTTTTGGTTTAAAAAAATATCACTTGAAATTTTGGGAATCTGTTTATGATAGGAACATTAAAAAATTTCTATCATCCTCTACAACAAAAGATGAAGCAATAAAATGTACAGAATTTGAACCTTTATTGTTTAGTAAAAAAAATGCGTCTGTAATCCCGCATTTTTAAGATTACACCTGAATTCAATGTTTTAAATTGACAATTTTATTTCACATCATGAATTTAACCTGGAAGGTTCATTTGATTTTTAGTTTGGTTTCTCCAGAATTCGAGCACATAAAAATAGAAACAAGAGGCTGCTTTCGTAACATGTTCAAAATAAAGCTCTACTTGAGCATGTATCTTTTCATTTATTCACGATAGAAAAAATCTGGAAGAAACACTTTCCAAATGAATTTTTGTTTATAATAAATTTATAGTTAAAAAAAAATATCACTTATTGAAAATATAGTGAATTAAATTCTTGACATTCAATTGGACAAGCAGAAGCAATCGAAAATTTAAAAAAAAATTAGAGTGAAACAAAAATGTGATTACTAGAGTTTGGAAATTTGCACTAGTTATAGAACATGTGTAAAACGATATTAGTTTGTAGTAGGAGAGAAAAATTTATAATACCCTTGCAGGCATATTGATGAAAGAGAAAAACACAAAAGTCAATCGAGATCAATTTTTTTCAAAGACTTAGAGCCCCATTGAAAGTGCATGCTTTCCCTATCCGGAATGAACGAATGATTGTGTAGTTAGTTGTAATTGTGTAACTTTAGCTTATATGTAGTTAAATAAAACAACAAACCGTGTCCTGCAAAATCCAAGCCCATAATCCTCGTTTTAAAATCAAGAACAACGATCATACGCAATGAGATCAAATCTAGAAAAAACCCTTAATCTAGAAATTATCAGCATATTAAACCAGTAAAATTTAAACCACACACCCCGACGACACTAGCATTAATCGAAACCTAGATCAATCCCCGTATATGGTAAGATATTTATTTGCTACATGTAAAGAATCAGAGGAAAAATACTAGAAACAAAAAACCTTCAATTTATAAATCGTAGAAGGAATCGAGATTTGTCGAATACTAGGTAAACTCTTACTCTAATTGCAATCATTCTCTAAACTTACTTACTAGCTCTAGAGAGACGACCCTGACTGGCGTGTGAGTGTGAAAGTGGGCGCGTTATGTTGTATGAGTAGTAGAAAGCTAATTAGGCAAGGACTATATAGATATTTTTACGGATTGTATCGCAGAAATACACGAGCAAATTCTGAAATTCTAAATTTATGTTGTGTAATGCTTTCTTCCCCCTGTTGTCCCTTTTTGTAATTGTAGATCACTTCCACTTATTATTGCACTTGCTTCGAATTCCATAGTTAAATAGAATTACATCCAACATATAAAAATCTATACACCCAATCGGCATTAGTTTGTTGTGTTATTTGTGCTTTTCTTTGTGTCCTCAAGCAGCTTTTATGTTTGCCTACTCTACGTTTCGCCATTTCATATACATTTTATCGCGGTACGCGTAGAATAACTTGCTTTCGATAACAGTACGGACAATAAATACGAATAATTTCTACGTCTCGTGGTCAAAATCTGTAGGTACAACTCAAAGATCAACTCGGTATTCTCCAGAAAAAAAAACAAAAATGGTAGATCTGCAATATGTACGAGTCTGTTTTCCATGTCAGTGGCGGGTTGCGGAGTGCAACAACGTCATGGTGATGTTTGGGACTCAAAACAGCAACATCAAGACGGTCCTCCTGCGAGATAGTGACTGAGAAAAACAACCAGCAACGAGTAATGAACGAGAAATTTCGGATGAAATCTAAATGATCTCTAAATTTCATGGGCAGTGCCCACGTGCTTTCCAACGAATTGAAAAGCCGCTTATTCGACATTCCAGCGTAGGAGGCATGCTGGAAGAGCTCCAGGGTACGTGCGTTCCGGGATGGTCACACCATCTACCAGAGCTGCGGTAACACACATGAGCTTCCGAACAGCTTTTATAGTGATGGAAAAAAAATGCAAAAGCACGTGATCGGATGGTGGCCGATCGACCCACGATTGTGCCGGTTGAGAATCAACATCAGCATCGGAAGTACCGGTGACGACAAAGACGAATTCTACGCGCAGCTGGAGCGTGAAAACGACCGCTGCCCAAAACATAATATTAAGATCGTCATCGGGGATTTTAACGCTCAGGTCGGCCAGGAGGAGGAATTCAAACCGACAATTGAAAAGTTCAGCGCGAACCCGGTGAACAACGAAAAAGGCCAAAGACTCATAGATTTCGCCGCCTCCAAACGAATGGCCGTACGTAGTAACTTTTTACAGCACCGCCTCCCTCCCACACAAGTACACCTGGAGATCACCGTCAGAGCGTAAAAACTTCACCGTCATCAGTCATAAAACTGTGACTGTGAAAAAATTAAAGCAGTAGCATTCATAACAGACGCCTTCAAATGAGTAACCAAGCAAACAAACTTGCCTCAACCTTCAGTCAAATGAAGCGTCGGAAAAATCATAGTCGCCGTCAGCCCGTCGTCGTCTTTTTGACTGTGACGGGATATTGTTTAGATTAAAAAAAATCTAAGACGTCATCGAAAAGGACACGTTCATCATTAGTCATGCCATGCCATTAATGAAACTGAAACCCGTTACCGGGTTTCGGTTCAGATAGACATACAATGGAATGGAAACGTTTTCAACTAAGTTTCCGTTTTTGGAGATCAGTTCAGGGTAGTCAAGGCCCGGGATAAAATCGAACCAAACATCAACTATCTCAACCGAGGAGAACTCCGTAGGGACTAAAAAGGACAAATCGACCTTGCGGCTGTACGATCCTTCTTTTATTTGTGCTTTTTATTTAGCCTTTCAAAATGTTTAGTAGTATTATTGAAATCTGAATTTCATTTATCCTCGATACTGGCAATTAGTCCAACAAGCAATCCATATACTCGAAATTTTTCGAATCATACACAAATGCTTTCAACCGACGCCGTCATCTTGCTTGACGACCGTCGTTTGAAAAATAACATGCATCACGTGAACAGAAATCCATGACGATAGTCAAGCTTTTCCAGTCACTTGAAGCATGACTGGTAGTCAAATGAGGTCTAAAACGTGATGGTGAAGGAAAATTAGCAACCACGTCAACTATGATGTTTGAAAAATTGATGCTCTGATCACCGTACCAAACGCAATCACAGATCGACCATGTTTTGATAGACAGCCGGCACTTCTCGTACTTTACCTACATCAGATCCTGTTGAGGCGCCAACATCGAGTCAGACCACTGATGGTGATGGTGAAGATGCGCCTAATACTCTCCGTAGTGAACATTATACGAAACCGACGCCCGCCTCGGTTAAATATCGCACTACGCCCAATCGCTCGAAGCAGCGCTGCCGGTAGAAGGCGAGCTGGACGAAGCCCCTCTCAAGGGCTGTTAGGTTGGGATTCCATCAAGAAAGCCATTAACAGTGCTGCGGAGAACGTCATCGTTCATGTGGAACGAACACGACGGAACGACTGGTCCGACGAAGAGTGTCTGAGGATGATGGACGAAGAGAACGCAGCGCGAGCGGCGGCAGTTGTGCAAAGAAGCACTACCGGAGGAGTGAAAGAAAGGGGTAATATGCCCCATCTACAGGACGGGCGACAAATTGGACTGTGAGAACTACCGAGCGATCACTGTCCTGAATGCCGCCTACAGCAAAAAGATTCATGGAGGGACGGTCTACGACGCACCAGATCTTCACACTACGAAAAATCATTCAAACATGCCGTGAACACCAAGTTCCTACACGCAGGCCCGTGCAAAATTTAGCTAGATATTTTAACAATACCCTATTCTCCCCTAGAGCAAACTTTATCTTAACTTAAAGTATGATACAAAGTTGGCTGTTTTTCTTTTTTATTGTTATTGAATAATTTCCATTTTTTTTTTCTTAGTAGTTTTCGAATTTTGGGGAGAATTTCAAATATCCGGACTTTTCAAGATTTAACGATAAAATACTCGGAATCGGCGCGGAGTCTTGTGGAAATATCTTTGGGAAGCTTAGCTGATTTCAGATTCTACATATCTACAGAGGCTGTCCCCAAGGTAGAGTACTATCGCCTATGTTGTGGACACTGGTTGTAGACGATTTCCTTAAAAGCTTGACTGAACTAGGCTTTGAAGTGACCTGTTTTGCAGATGATGTATTTAGTAATTGTACGAGGTAAATTTGACTGCACTGTTGGTAACAGGATGCATAATGCCTTAAACTATTGCCTCAAATGGTGTAAAAAGGAAGGTCTTAATATATTTAAATCCCTCAAAGACCACAATAATTCCATTTACAACCAAAAGAAAGGTCAATATAAAAGAACTTAGCTTAAATAACCAAACCTTATCACTAGCAACTCAAGTTACGTTTCTTGGTATAATACTTGACAAAAAGCTTAACTGGCACGCACATTTAGAAAACGCTATCTCGAAATTTTTTTCTTCGTTTTGGGTATTCTACATGACTTTTGGAAAATCATGGGGATTAAAGCCGGATACGATCTAATGGATCTATACAGCAATATCGAGACCCAGATTATCCTACGCGGCTCTTGTTTGGTGGCCCAAAACTCTACAAACGTCTACATAAATTACATAGAGTAGCATACAGACCTTTAAACAGGGCATTGCCCATGCAATTACCACCTTAAAAAAATTGGCAAACTCAGTAATGATATGTGCCTGTTCTGTAAAACTGAAGTAGAAACTGCAGAGCACTTAATGTATGACTGTGGATATCTTATGACACATCGACTAAAAGTTCTTGGTAAGCGAATCCTAACGCCCGATGATATTTGGAAGATGACGACCAGTAAGGTGGTAGGATTCATAAAAAACACCATCACAAACTGGAATAATGTCTTGATTTCGTCTACAACTGACATCTCAATTAATGATGACAGTACGATGTAATCAGACAAATAGTAAATTGGGTTATTCCACAATAGATCAAATAAATTGGTCGCAATGGATTTGCTCATACCAAAAGAAATCTACAGTTTATTGTTTTTGATTTTTGTTTAGATTATCATTATGATAAATTGATTCGAATCTTGGATTTCATTTAAAAATAAAATAATATGCATGTTCCACACTCGAAACTAATTTTGGAATGTGAAAAGAAAATATTTAAAATTTCAAGCCATTTTCAAGATTGGGATTTGTTAAATTTGGATTTGGAACATGTTTAAAAATGAAATCCGTTTGATAAAAAATTCTGATTCAGATTCAGCTCGAAGCTATGTTTTGTAATCAAGATCAAAATATCAAAGAGAGAATTCCATTATGGATTCAAATAGCAGGAAATCGATGTTTCTAAATCTTGATCCTTGTTTGAAAATAAAAATTTGTCAGTTTGGAAAATTAAAGCTGGTGAAAATCGCAAATATCAAATACGATCTGGACACATTTAAAAGATTTCGTTTCTAGGAAAATCGAGATTTTTATTTTTAAAAAATAATCAAAGGATTTTAATAACAAAATAAACTTTTAATAATTTTTTGTTGATATGAGAACTTTTACTTAATCTTCAGGTAAAAGTTTAGCTGGAATAATATTCTATTGGTTTTATTGTGTAATATCGTTTATATTGTAGATTCATAAAAACCAAAGCTCTCAATCTCCCAAATCTTTAATTGAAATCGGGTTTAAAAGAGTAAAAATTAAATCTCATTTGAACCGCAGATTCAATCTTTTCTTTTTATTCCTGAATATTTGATACATTTTCAACAATGCTTAACATGGGTATAATTAAGATTAAAAAGAATAAGCTTAGTACTTGCTTCAGGTATCATAGTACTTGCTGTACTTGCTTATTTAAGCAAATAATTTTTTTTTATAGAAGCTTTCAAAATCCCTCATTTTTTCTGAAAGCTTAAATAGAAAACCAAAAATATTTACAGGACTTACTTTCGAAAGATATGATTTAAAATAAATGGTTATAAATAAAAATTAACTTAAACCTGCATAATTCGATAGTACCTACACATTTTTTTAACAATTTTTTTATGTTTGCATTATTCAATCAATAAAGTAACTCCCTACACACTCTGCCTCACTGAATCAATTCTTCCTAAGATCATCACAAAAACTAGAAAAATCATATAGTTTAACTGACTAGATTCGAAATAATATAGAATCAACGTTACAAATCCATGCTATGGTAAGTCATTAACAAATTATTTAAAAATTTGTTTCTTATTCTGTTTAATGATAACATTTAGACAGTCTTGTTTGTAATTTTGAAATCAATATTTCCGAAACACCAGAAACTTAATGCGAAGTAAAATTTCTAATAAAACCATAATTTAAAGCTTTGGACAAAAGAAAACACAGAAATAGAATAGGTACATAAAATATAACACCAAATCAAAAAAGAATTGAAACTCGAATTCTCAAGTTAATTTTAGATTGGCTCAGAAATGAACCATTATTAAAAATTGTTTAGCAAATCGAGAATAATTTGTTATTGTTTATCTTTTTTTTGGATTTTTTCTTCATTTTCAATGGTTGAGACATGTCATTGTAGTATCTTGGTTTTCAAAAACTATCTTATCACGATCTGACATGATAACTACTTTTAGGAAAACAAATATCAATTTTGAACTAAAGAAAATTGATTAAAAACTCATATTGGATAAATTTATTCAAGTTGATCCAAAAATAATGTGATTTAAAGAATTCCAGTGATCAAAGTCAAATATAAAAAAAATTATATACCAATTCAAATTCTACAAGTTATCAAAAAAATAAGGCTTAAACGTTCATTCTTGAAGTTCACAACATTAACTTCAAACATTCATAATACAACATATGAAATTCATCATTAAAACGCTATACTGACAAATTATAGGTTGGAAAATGGGTGAACTGATATAAAAATAAAGAATTCAAAGCTTTGTTGAAAATATTGAAAGCACGAAGCAAATAATAAAATCAGTATTCGTTAAATGAAATGATTGGTTCCAATTTCTGAGCTTGTTTAGTTGAAATTCTTAATAAAAAAAACCCATTCTAAGCAGGGACCGAAAACAGCACGAACACAGTAAGTGCAACACAATTTGATGACACGGCACATCCGAAACGAAACTGTGCTGTGTCTGTGTTGATCTTCTTTTGTTGCGTGTCGGCCGCAACACAGCACAGTACTACATGCGACACAAAATCCGACACAGTTGACGACACAGTGTGTTCGTGTGCCAATCCCGAAACGATGAGATTTTAATTGTTGCAAATCTGCCAGCAGGCGAACTGGATAGATTTTTTTCGTTTGCTTTCAAGCTTCTTTCTCGACACAATGCGAGTGAAGAACTTCGCCATGTAAAATACGGAGAAATGCTGTCCAATCAAGCGCGACGCCTTTCTCGTAAAACACACTGTGTTGCGTGGTAAGCACAACTGTGTTCTTCTCGACACGACACAACTGGGAACTGTGTCGTGTTGATTTGATGCAGCACAACACAATTGAAGTGCTGTGCCAAACCGAAGTGTCGCACACGAAAATTTATGTGTCAGCACTCCAGGATTTGTGTTGCACGATATGTACTGTGCTGTGTTTGTGTTTTTTGTCGGTCCCTGATTCTAAGTACGTGGTAGGTTTCAGTGTGGATTAAAATCCACCGGAGGCGAGAAAATATTCCGCAATGTCTGTTTACACTTTTTTTCAACATGTTTTGGGATGAAATAGTTTCCCATTACTACAGTAAACTCATATCTTGAACTGAAAATTTTACTTGAAAAAAAAATCTCTATGGTGGGGAGGGGGTGGGGGTAAACCCCGACGCTCATTAGACCGGTTGTCCTCTACGGACACGAGGTGTGGATATTACTTGAGGAGGACCTGCGTACACTCGGAGTATTCGAGCAACGAGTGTTAAGAACTATGTTTCGCGGCGTGCAGGAGAACAGACGAGCAGAAGCTCAACTGGCGAGGTGGTTAGACCAAGTGGAAATTGGAGAACGATTGCCATCGATCGAGTGAAATGGAGAGATGTTGTTCATCAAGTAATATCTGCTGGACCTAGTGTCACCAGTCAGTTGAAACCTGGAGTGCTCCGACTTTTAAAAGGATCTCGTTTACGGCGTCAAATCAACTATTGGCTTTTCCCAACTACCATGTGTTCTCTTTTCACAAAAAGCTCGCTGCCGCCGGAGTTTAAAATTGCAGTTAGTATCAAATGACTGTTTTGTTCATTACTGACATTCAGATACCCATTGAAATAAAACTATTTGACACGCAAAAAAATATTGACTTCATATTAACACATTACCGACGCAATACGAGATATCTCGTTTTTTTTATCGCCAAGAGTGCGCGATACGAAGAAGCATAACTCAAATATAATTAACTAACTGACCCGCTAAACTTCGTTTTATCTTTAAATTAAGCAATCGTTATAAATGATTCACTTCATCTACATGACCTTAACTTCTTCCTGCTCGTGAATCAATGTTTATGAAATTATTTTAAAATTGCTCGACTTGTGTCCCATTTTAAGTTGATGATGTATACTAACTTTGTAAAATTTGTTTCAGTAGTTTATGAGTTTATATTATAGTGCCGAATTTTGGTATTTTTCTGCTGAGATTTCTTTGCCGTCCTTAATGTGTTGAGTCCAGCATCAAGATTGAGTGCACACACCTTTCAACATAAATATAACCTAAATCCTGATGATTTTTACCTAGCATATTCCTCTTAATCGATTTTCCGTTAACAATGATTTTTTCCCACAAAACGTTCTGTACATTGTGTAAACCTAAATGTAATCATACCTAACACGAAACAAAAAGCATTACCATTATTTTCAAAGCCAACGCAAACGAGGCACGCGTTCGCATCGCGTTGTAGGTATCTCTCGATTTGCCTACATTCGGGAGGTACGGTAGGACACGGAATGAAAAAAAAAAGAACAACCGTCAGCTAGAGAAAAAAAAGGCTCCCGCGTGACCGGAAGAGCGTGTGTGTAAATTATTGCTGGTAACGCATGCCAAGCCACACGTAGAAGAAGAAGAAGAGGACCGCCACACCGCCATATCCGGCCGCGGACGAAAATTTGGTATGAATGGAAAAATTCGCGTACGGTACCGCACATTCTGCTTCCAGAAAGATAGTAGAAGATAAAGATTGTAGAAAATTTTAATCAATTTTGTTAAAGGGGGAAATTATTTAAAAATCTTGATTCGGATTGAGAAAATTAATCACTGTTAAATTTAGAGGATTTTGTTTTTGACGTTTCAAATCTTAAGTTTTTAATGGTTTGTAAAACAATCGCAACAGGACTCATGCACACGCATCAGAAAAGGAACAAACAGCCACATCATGTGAATCACGTGAAAATGTAAGCTCTCACTGAGCGAGCAGCAATAGCGCATTACTTTTCCCGTTTCCACGAACAAACAAAAAAAAATGAGGAAAAAAAAATAACGCGCGGCGGGTGATTTATTGGCGCTGGTATTTTGCTGCTGCTGTTTCAGAATAATGAAAAACATGGAAGATAAGTAAGCGAGAAAAAAAATGTCCGTACAGCGAAACGAACGCTGGCTTTCACTGGAATGAATTTTCCGCGACTCTCCTGGTCGTGTTTGTTGAGAAAAAAAAAAACACATAACTGACATTCGTGGGTTAAATTCGAAACACATTCTAATTCGGAGGTCCTTTTTATTTTTAAATAACTCTCAACTGGGATTGTTTACTTAAAAAAATAACTTACATTTTTTTGTATCCTAGTAACCTACGATTCAAATAAATTTGATTTGTTGAATGTGGATCATTTTTGTTTTGCTTTCATTTTCTTGGCTTCCTTTGTTCTGCATGCGAATGATTTGTGTGTTTATTATTTGTTTTTTTCGTATCATACTTGTTTGTGCTACTTCGTGTGTGTCATCTATCTTTGCTTGAAATTGAGTAAGTCATTTATTAAGATTCATCCTCGATAAAAAAATGCTTTTTTTTCTCGATGTCGGTGGTAGTTTTCCGATTAACTGATCGTGTGTTTCTTCCTTTTTCTTTCTTCTTTTACATCATCACCATTTAATTTCTAGGATGACTTTAACATCGCCACCTCGTCACTTCATGCGCTGAGCAATAGTATGACACTGGCACGCAATGATAAGCAAAGCCCGCACTCCTCACCCCGTTTGCCAAGGCGTCAGCAGAATCCAACGGCACCGGTGCTAACTAGTAACGATATTTACGCAGGCGGTCCATCTTCGCAGCAGCAGCAACAACAGCAGTGCCAATCGCAGTCTAGCAGTGGAAGTAGTAGCGCCTGTAGTTATGCATCAGCTTCACCATCATCTTCATCGTCATCATCATCCTCAACATCGTCCTCCTCATCATCAGCTTCTTCTTCATCATCCGCGAGCACAACGACCGGTGCAGCTATCCAGCAACAGATGGCAGCACTAGTTTCGACACCGGCTGCATTGGCAGCTGCCGCGGCAGCTGCTGCGCCACCAATGGTCGCAACCGTATCGCACACCGTCAATGGGAATCTGGCCACCCACACCAACATCTCACTGAACAGCAACAATCACTGTAGCGGCCATTTGTGTACAGCCGGCGGCCAACCGAGTCAACTAGTCAAATGTAATAAATCGTCGTCCTCATCTATTCTATCACAGACACAAACCCAACCTACAGTAGCGCCTTCGTCGGCACCCACCATCAACATGCTGCAACAGAACCGTTTGAGTGCCCCGGCTAGCTCATCGGTGGCGTCACCTAGTGGCGGCAATCCCAGCAGCTACCTCATGTACAAGGCACTGAACAAAGCTTTCTCATCCGATAGTCCCGCTTCCAGTTCCATGGAGTCCATCTACCATCAACACATGCGGCAGAGTACGGTCACGCCGCCGCCTCTGCCTCCTCGAAAATCATCACCAGGTATTCTAACATCTTCTTCTAACACCTCCTCTCCTTCTACGTCTGCCAACAACTGCGACAACAATCGCCTCAAAACAGGCAACACACGCTGTCCAAACTCCCAGCAAATACTGCTGACGACCACCCGCAACAACACCCAGAACCAAATCAACTCCGCATCTAGTCTGTGTAATCTGTCGAACCAAGTGGCCACCAGTCTCAACATTAGTCGAAGTTCGGAGAATCTCTCAGTAATCACTCGAGCGAATAGTAGTCACGACAACCACGTACCCAACACCACGGCGCCACCCGTTCCCAAGCACCAAACCCTTACGGAAGTGCAAGCCACCATGACCTGTCCCTGCAGCAGTATTGGGCCTTCGACCACCGTCACCCACTCGAAACCTCCCGACCAACAACACCAGCACCAACACCAGCAACTGCACAGTTTCAACGAGGAAGACCTCGACAAGGTCATTGTCGGACCCGCGGAAACCATCGTCGGTATTATCGATACCCGACCACTTGAATCTCGACAGCCGATCATCCTAAAAGTCGACGACAAAAGCGACCAAAATCTAGTCCTCACTAGTACCAGCAACGTGTACCAAATAAAACCAACCTCCATCAGTACGAACCTCAACGGGATCCTGTCCAGCGAGGTCACCGCCATCTTTCAACCTGCACAAACCGTTGTTATCACCCAGCAAACCCATCAACAACAACAACAGCCGCAGCAACAACAGCACCACATCCCCAAGCAGCCGCAACCTCAACCCCGTCACCAATATCAACAACAACAGCAACAGCACCAATCCCAACAACAGCAGCTGTCAAACCAACACCAACGACACCAATCGCTCCCGGCAAACAAGGTGACCCCACATCCACCCTCGAAATCCATAACCACGTCGCAACTATCGGCGGCCATTGCCGCGGCAGCCGCCGCCTCCGGCAAAAAACATCCGCTACTGTACGAAAATATCAACCTCAGCCTGAAGGACTGCAGCAGCAGCAATGGAGGTAGTTCTAGCACCAGTAGCGCCAACAACAACCACCTGAACAGCTCGATCGTGGCTGCGGCAATGGCCGCCTCCAGTGCCATGGCAAGTGGCAGTAACAACAACAACACGAACGTGCCATACGAAAACATCAACCTGGAGTACATCGCCCGGCTGATGCAGGAGGGCTACTCGAAGGAGAACGTCATCACGGCGCTCGGCATCTCCCGGAACAACATCGAGATGGCGTGCGACATTCTGCACGAGTTTGTTAGTAAAGGGGATGGCGGTGGAGGCGGTGGCGGAGGACCTGGTGGTTCGGGAGTTGGTTGAACAACCGAAGGTTCAAACACGTAAGAGACTGCACAGAAACGCTACGCTACTACTACGCTACACAGGAATCAACAATCATCATAGCAATACAACAACGCGCTCCCCGCTGTAAATAGTCTTGAAACCTCCTTGTAGAGAGCCACCAACAACAACCGACCGAGTTGGGTACAGCAACAAAGAACAAATTAACAAACAAACGAGAGAAGAAGCTTTATTTTAGTTCCTTACTAGAAAACTAATAACGGAATCTTTACTATACATACATACGTAGGAATTAGGTACGTACATACGTGTTGATCGTGGGCTGGACCGGAAGCATTTTAGTTGAATTTATTATTATTAACCTATTACTATTGTTTTTTTCAATCCCGACGGGTTTCGCTGGTCTGGTGGAGTAAAAGATTAGTTTTGTCGAAAGAGTTAGTTTGAAAATTATCAAGTTTACATGTTCGAACATTATATCAGGAAATTTTGTAACAAACTTCAAGTTAGGATGAAAATGTAGGCACAAAATCAAAACAGAAATCAAGACCAGGATCCGTAATCAGGGCTTAAATTTACATATGAAACGAAAAAGTGATTTTTGAATCCCAATTCAATTACCGAATCTCAATTAAAGTACACAACCAAAAAAAGAATCCGGTATGACCCCAAAAAAGCGGAAATATGTCATCAAGGTTAAAAAAACTGTTCTGGATGTTAACATGATTTTAAAATATGTTGATTCATGCAGGCATGTAGATAAACGAGGTGTCCACTTTCGTTCTTAACTTCTATCTCAAGACGAGTTCTGAGGCGGAAGCATATCTTCGCAATGTAAGGTTTTCGTCAACTGTACGGATTTCACAGCTAGAATACGCCGCAACGAACTTCTGGGCCTGATTGTTCTTCGATGCCCAACTGGATTCCATTTAAGCGCCTCTGCAAATCTCGTTTTCATCTCTTCGCAACGTGTGCCCAATCCATCTTTCCATCTTTCTTAGTACCACCATTTGGCATTATCTGGTTACCAAGATACTGGAAGCACTCGACTTTCTTAACCTGTTGTCCAGCTACTACGAAATTGGAAGGACTTTTTGTGTTGTTTTCCATCGACTTGGTCTTTCCGACATTGACTTTGAGACCTGCTGCCTTGGAGCATTCGACCTCGGATCTTTGACCATGGAAGAATTCGAGGTATTCGCTTCCTTAGCCAGTCTCAGATCAATTTTACCACTTTAACAGTGCATGCACACCGTGGCCTTCATCTACCTATCTTCCGTGGACATGTTACAGCCGCCGCAACTTATCGGGAGATCATCAAAAACAACCCAAAACAGACTGCTAAAAATGTTCGCATTTTTTCATGGGTCATGCTGTAGTAATTGGGGTCCATCTTTACGAAACGGTGGTGTTGCTTCATGAATCTTCTAGCGTAGTTTGAGTGTATCCCGATTTTTCCGCTTCTAAAAAAAAACTGTGCAAAATCAACGGATAACCCGCAGTTCATCAGCCTCTGCACCATGCTCTGAGTCGCTGCAGGTTACACTACTTATCCAGACTCAATCCCCTATGATTCCTTAAGCGGCTACTGCCCTATGGCTATCATACCGAACCTTACGTTGAGGTTTTTCTCAGGCACGGCAATCTACCGGGTCCTTTTAGATTCTATTCTGGACGAACCCCTAGTCCATAAAACCTCCATGGGACTTCGGGCCTCAATTCTTATACGAGGATTCAGATACGCTGTAGCCCATGGCTGTGAGGCCATACTCGCGCTACTGCGGCCTACGGCATACTCGTTTATGAACCACCTCTAGCACACTACTTTACCTCCACTGTCACGATTCGAGACTTCACCTCTCCTCTGGCCTCTTCAGACTTGAAATCTGGCCTCTGCTCGTGATTCGAGGCCTGCAAACAAGGGTCTGTAACTGTTGTGCAGCACTTTGGGCAGTGGAAAGAAGGTTCGCAATCTTTCAACTGCTTCCGGCGGCTCCCCCTGAAGCTAGGGCTGGTTATTCGTCGCTTTCATTGCACGACGCTCTTGTCCCTGTTGCAGCTAGACAGCTCTGGCTTCCGGCTCGAAGATCTACCATGATTCCTGGTTCGACGACCGTCCAATTTGCTCCTGGTCCGACGACTTTTCATGATCTCTGATCTGGCGACCTCCATTTAACTCCGTTCCGACGATCTTCCATCTGACTTCTGGTCTCGACTCCCTTACTGCAACTCTCCCTTCGCCTAGACGCCTTTCCTGAGGACTGCGCCTCCCAGTGGTTCCAGCCCGACGACCTCCACTTGGCTTACCACCACCTGGTTCCTGATTTGGCGACGTTTTATGATACCGGCCCGCCAACCTTCCATGGCTTTCGGTACGACGACCTACCAATGAATCTGGCCTCTTCGTCGTTTCAGCCCAGCGACCTTCCATGACACCGATCCGCAACTTTGTGGGTTCCAGCTCGAAGCTCTCATTTAAGCCTGACGACCTTCCGCTGGCTCCCGACTCGCCGACCTTCCAAGGATTCGACCAAACGTCCTTCCACGGCTCCTGGTCCGACAACCTTCCCCGATTCCCGGCTCGCCGACTTTCCAATTGCCCCGGCACAACGAACTCGCAATGGCCTCGCACCGACGTGGTTCTGGTTTCTGTCTCGATGACCTTCCAATGGTTCCTGGCTCGTTGTTCTTTTCGGGCTTCGGCTTGTTGTCCTTCATTCGGTGCTGGTTCTTCTATTTGCCACTGATGATTCCGCTACTCCTCCTTTCTACTAGTGCTGGGCCCATAACCTGTTGCACCTGTTGTGTTGTTAGGTCCGCTTTTTTCTTTGGTATCCTCCAGATTTTGAAAAAAGAAACGCCACGCCCGGCCATGGGCCGAATCGAGAGCAGCTTATTCTAGACTCGCGCCTGTCACAGCACACGTCCGGGACTTTACGGAATTACTCGAATAATTCCCGGCGAGGCAAGGAATATTTAAAGAAGGTAGTGCCAAGGCAGCTCTGCTTTAGTATTGGTACAGGCTGAGACGTCACAATCACGAAAAATCTGTTAATTTACTAGAAAATTTATCTCTTTCGTCGTTAATTCGTAGAATCTGCTGGAAATTTTTTCACTTTGAAAACATTTTATTGTGGAAGGATTCTTGCTCTTTAAGATCGTTAGAAAAAAAGTTGCATTTTCGAATAACTTTTCTATAAAATAGACCATCAAAGTTCGAAAAAATAGTAGAATTTCCCCACTGAAATTTGCAAAACTTTAAAATTATTTTAAAGTCTTCCATGAAAATGTTTAAGTTAGTGCAGTTTAGGTTCCTCATTACAGTTAAGTGATCAAAACACAAATTTTCATACAAAACAACAAATCTTTTATTGGCATTTTAGTAAAATGATTTGACAATCATTTATTGATGTTAATTGTTCTACACAAGAATTGCATATGGTAAACCGGTTGAATTAAATTCATAACAATCAGTTGAACACTCAATATCACCACCTACTAGATCTTTAAAAAGCTGATTTTTGCTTCATTTTTGCACGTTCTAGCTTCAAGGCGACATTGCATTCATAATTAAAATAAGAAAAAAAATTTAATGCAATCTTCAAAGGACCAAAAAACTACATAACATAGTGAAATAGAGGCCCTACAACAGAATCAAAATGAAATTGGAATTCATTTTCGTTCTAAAACGTGTTTTTCTTTGAAATTCCTACCATTAAGTATTGTTTTTTGACTGGATTATTTTTAATTTTTGGGGATTGAACGGCTTCGTCAGTCAATTGTGGGAAATAAAAACGAGTGATTTTTATTATTGTCCAAACGTTTCGGCCATTTATTGTGGCCTTCTTCAGTGGGTAACTGTGAATTTATTGTAATGTTGTAACATTGTCAAAAATTACAACATTACAATAAATTCACAGTTACCCATTGAAGAAGGCCACAATAAATGGCCGAAACGTTTGGACAATAATAAAAATCACTCGTTTTTATTTCCCACAATTGACTGACGAAGCCGTTCAATCCGCAAAAATTCCTACCATTATCATATAAAATTTTAATACAATCGTTTTTGTGACGTCACAAAAAAAATCCAATATGGCTCTCGACACTACCTTATTTAAATATTCCTTGCCGGCGAGGGCATTCTACAAGCCAGGCATAGTGATCAAGCATGATGACTTTGTGAAAATCTAGGCAATCCATGGTTTTCAACTAGTTGTAATGTCAAAAAAAATAAATCAGTCTTCGTTAAGCAATAAGCGATGGAAGCGGTGTCGAATTTGGGTGAAGGTTTTGCATAAGTACAAGCAGGATGCAGCTAAAATTTCACCCAACTTTTGACAGATCTTACAGGATTTTCTTAAAGAGAAAAAGGATAACTTTTCGCTTCCATCGCCCATTCTATAGAGCACTTTTTCTTTTACAAGACACAGTAGTTTTTGACGAAAAGGAGAATTTAAGTATCCATCCGAGTAGTCAACATGTTCCCAGGATTCGAAATTAATCTGTTACTAATTTAGGTACCCGAAAATCAGCACTGGTCTTCGACATCAGAAGAACCAGTTGACGACATCTACATTTATGCCCCTGATGTCAACGTAAGATGTGACGATCTCAAGCTTTCCTAAATCGATGCCGACCAGGTCAAACGCTTGCTCTTCGTTTCCGGCTTTAGTTCCTGCAAATAGGCCGACATCCGTACGTCCTGGTTATCAAGAATCGAAAGCTTAAATCCTACGATGCCGATGGCGCTGGCTGAGGAATACCATAGACTCCTGATGATCGGAAGCCTTCCGTGTATGCTGTAAAGCAAGCCTGATCACTATAAGAACATTCATTCTGACCACATTTTTCTTCAATCCGATGCTAAGGGCTGAGCGGTAAAGTTCAAGTACTGCCACGAAGCACCGCTAACCGCAAGATTTCGAGTTGTTTTTCTGATGTCCCAATTAAGCCTAGGCAACCCAAAGGACTGAAGCAACTGTACTGACTTTTCGGAACCAGAACGTCAGTTCTCCTTTGATTTCAATGGCATTTTGGTACCAAAACGTCAGTGCGGTAATAAAATGATAGTTCGGAAATTTTCTTCTCCTTCAGCCCAGGGTGGCCACTCAAAATCATTTTTTGATTTCCCGCATTTTTCCCGTTTTTCCCGCATGGTCTCACGAAATTCCCGGTTTTATACAACAGAAAACCAAACAAAATTCCGAGTATTCATTTTTGAAACCATATAAACGAAAATCGATTAAGCTTTCTTTAAGTGGTAAATGATCTTTAAATGGTTTTTGTTTCAGTTATGTTTACCAATTAACCTACAAATCATTAGATTGATACGCAGGTTTTTTTAAATTTCTAAAACTATTTCCCTTGATTCGAAAATGTTAAGCATTTAAGTGATGCTTGTCAACAAGTACTTCTAACACACAGGTCTAAACGATTTTTTGCAATATCTGGATAGTGTGCTATCACATCGGGATTGACGCAGAATAAATACCGATGAAGGCAAGGGAGATCGTATAGCCTTTTTTTTTTCAAAAATATTTCTGCTATATCTGAATACAAGGATATCCATGTCGGAAACATGACCAGACTCTTTTGCTTTCTTAATTGCCGATTTAGTTGAGAATCCAGTTTCCACGCTTCTTTCTGAGAGTTCAATTCCAATAAATGTTTTTGAATTTATGTTTACTCGTTCAGACTTCACAACTTCCTCCATCAATGCTCTTACAAGCTCGGTTAAATCATCGAAGAGAAACGGAACCATTGGTGCTTCTGTCTGATACTCGCGTAAAAAGGACTCCACAGTCGAAGCGGCTGTAACAAAAAAAACTCAATTTTGGTCCCAGCAAATTATCATCTACAGCAGGGGTGAGCAACGCGCGGCCCGCGGGCCGCATGTGGCCCGCGAGACCCTTATGTGCGGCCCGCGAAGCTTTTTTCAAATGTTCATGCCTAAACTTTTTTCTACAATTACTAGGAAAAAGGAATATGACATGGTCAAATATGTGCCTATCTGCATTTTCCAAATAGTCATTCAGATTGTTAACCATTTCCCCAGCTTTTAAAGCATTTATTATGTTCTGTTCAAGGCATAAATGCAATATTGTTTATTGGCACAATGTAATATTGGTGTTTTTTTTTTCATTATCCAGAAATCAGGATACATTTTTCCTAATACTCCTACAAACTCCTACAACTTTGTAAAGCAAAATCCATTAAAGTGAGGAAGAGCAGCTAAAAATCTGAAGCTACACATGATCAAAGGAATTTCGAAGCCCGTTAGTCAAGTCATTATTTTCGTTTCAAGCAAAAATAAAGTTTTATGATAAAAAATATGCTCAGCAGATAATATTTTTAAATTATTCTATCGAATTCGGCAAAAAGGATGGTTCGGTTAGCATTAAAATACTGGAAAAAATTAAAACCAAAACCATGCGAAATATTTTTTATTTCTGAATATTGACGAAAATTACGAAAGTATAATAATAATGACTGGGTGAACGTTTTTGAATTTTTTATCAACTTGAATTATCCGGCATCAAAGTTACCGACAAAAATCAAAGTTTTTGATGAAAGCAATAGATATCTGAAATTCTGTGATTCGATCCAAAAGGTCTTTGAGAATTATCTTTGATGGTTATTTTTCAGAAATTTGAAAGAAAATTTATAACAAACATCGATAAATTGAGTTATTTTATTTTTCAATCGCATTCCCTATTACCAAAGTCATTTATTACTAGAGAAATTATATCCCAATAATATCTAAATAAGATAAAAAAAAATTATAAATCTGCATAAAAATTCTAGCATTAAGAATGTAGTTTTGTAGATAATTGCTTAAAAATATGTGGAATTGAAATTTTTTCTGTGATTTCGACCACCTTTTTCAATTTCAATTTAAGAAACGGAGAAAATCTAGGCTTTTGGGATAAGTTTTAACTGTGGAAAAAAATCTTACAATGTCAATTTGCGATTCAACTTCCAACGCTGAGAAGACGGCGATTTCTTTGAATACATATTTTTCACACTCTTAGTTATCATTGTGGGAGGCTCCAGGATATTTTTAAATGGAAGTGATGACGAATAATAGTACCATCGGTTTTAACAAGAATGTTTTATGAACGAATGTTTGCGAAGAAGTACTTTAAAAAATTGAGAGAATTGAAAAATGACAAAGATTTAATGTTACACCTTCTCAATATCGGGTATTCAAAAAGTCGTGTTGAATTTCTGATGTTGAAAAACTGAATTCGATTTATCTTTCCTTTTTCAGATTTGTTTTCGCCAAAAACTTTCGGTTATTAAAATTCCACGAAGCTCTGCTTATTTATTAAAAAAAAAGTTATTATAAGTGTGGCTCGCCGACAAAATTTCAAATTTAAATTGGCCCGTTGGTTCAAAAGGTTGCTCACCCCTGATCTACAGCTTTAGCAACAATGTCGATTACCTTCGACCGGGAAATCGATGGAAAACTCCGCTTAAAATTTGGATGGTTTTCCTTAATCTTTTTCTCCTCTTGTTTTTTTACCTAGTCTACAAACCGTTTGAGATACGGTAGAATTTTGGCAGCACGTTCTGCAACGCGTTCATTTTCCGCCCAGCGAACGTCACAAAATTTTAACGCAAATGTCGTTGAACCCGTTACTGCAGTATAATCCGGAAGTGGAATGTTTTTGAACAGGACATACAACGCCCTCAAAAATTCATCAAAATTCCAAGTGTTTCCAAAAGTGTTTCCTCAGTCCCTCCTTGAACGAGTTATGTACAGTGTGAAGTCCACAGCTCCCAATGGTGAGAATATCGTACGCCGGATTAGAAGCAAGTTCTTGAACCTCGCTAAGTTCCTTAAGCATTTTCCAATTTACTGCTGGACCATCCATGGAACACTGGATCACTCGTTTCAGTAGATCAGGATTTTTCGAAAAACATAGTTTCACGCCATTCAGAAGGTCATTCGAGCGCGTCGACGATAAGAATGTAGAACCAATATTCAACTAGGTTTTTGTTTTGATTCCAGAAGCGCACACCAATATCCATTTGTTGCTTCTGCAAAATCTTTTTTAACGTTTCGTCAAACCCTAATACGAACTCGCTGCAATTCTGTAGAAAATGGAAAACTTCATTAAAAAAATAGGGAATGTGTGGAATCAAATAGCTTATTTTTGTTCTTCCCATTTCCATTCGATTAGCAATCTGGCTGTCCAGGAACATCCTTTTGTTGTTCATTTAAGCAAGTTCAAACTAATCGAAACCGATCCAGCTCGTCAGGAGGATTCGTTTCAACCTGGTCGAAATCGATCGAAGTCAGTTGGAAAGAGACTGGTGATCAACTGTCAATCCATTTCCAACTTCAAAACTTCATTGAACAGACTTTCACTGAGCCAAAAATTCCCGACTTTTTGAAAAAATTCCCGGCTTTTTCCGCTTTTTTCCCGTTGGATTTCAAATCCCGTCTTTTTCCCGCATTTCCCGCTTTTCCCGAATGGGTGGCCACCCTGCTTCAGCCACTTGGACAACCTGAACTGCGATTTTTGTTATGAGACAAACTTTGTTGTCTGTTGTTGTTTTTGTTGGGAACCTGAGCCAGCCTCAGTGTTTCCCAAATAAAATGGGTGACGCTGAGACCGTCTCGGGACGAACTGTCTCCTAGTGTCGACTAGCCTTTAGAGAACCGAGGACTGCAGGTAGTTGGACATACCTTATCAAGCCGCGATGTTGAATTTCAAATGAAGCCATTTTTCCAATTTTCGCAAAACTGGTAGGAACAAAAATGCTTCCATCAGTCCTGTACTGAGGTGAAATTTTGTGTCTATCTAGTTTTTGTACTCCTTTGAATTTGAAGTTCGACCCTTCCATTTAAAATAGAAAATTTGTTTCAGTATTCACAATTTGAATTATGAACAAAAGTTTAAAATAAAAAACCTAAGACGGTAAACAAAATACGATGAAAAGTTATACCAAAACCAATTTTAACTAGCAGAATCCAAACTCAAAATTCGAAATTTATGTTTCGAACCACTAGAAGTATTCAGATTCAGAATGTTTTCAAATGTTTTAACTAAATCAGCGAAACCCGAAACAATGCCGGCGAAAGAGACCATTCGGGCAGGTGATTCTAGGTTTACGATCCAGACAACAGTCATTTGTTTTAGTTAGAGTTGTTCGTTTCTATAAGCATATGTATAATTTCTCGACCAGTAAGAAGAAAGAAAGAAGAAAAACTTCAATTAACTCATCAACACATCAAAACTGCTAAGAACTCCATGCAGACAAAATTATCACCTGAACACACACGCTAAAAAGCAAGAGTGTGTAATAATAAATTATAGTAAATCAATAGAAATCAAACTAAGCAATAGACGTATTCTGTTTTCTATCTTACAACATACAAACATTAAAACTATACGAACTGAAGTATAACAAATTAAAAACAAACTGTAAACATAGCTGTAAATACTTTCGGATAAGTCATGCTACTATATATATATGAAAAGAAAACACTATCTCGAAATAAAAAACAAAACCTATAGACAAAATTGGCTCGTTGTGAAATAAAAGAATCTATCTAACGGAAAAATGTTTCAATGCAATCAAAACAAATAGAGGGAAAAAATCACACGTGGAAATGAGAGCGAGAATTGTGCAATAGAGTGAGCAAAATCAATCTGACACAAAAAAAAACAAAGCTGCTATCCGGAAAATCATTGTGAAAAATATAACAAAAGAAACGAATCTAATTCAAACTCTATTTTTGTACAATCAACAATTAGACTTGAGAAAAAAATTACCCAAAAACTATTAAGGAAAAAATCCCCACACAAATCAAATTGAACCCAATGTTAGTGATCAGAAAATTACCCCCCAATTAGGAGGAGATGAAAAAAAACAGAAGGAACTCGTCCTGTCGAATCTACCGTACTTTTTCCCTATAGAGGATTACCATATAACATTCAACAAAAAAACTGAAGAGAGAAAACAACAATTCATTTTATCCAAGCCACAGTTTTGATAGTCTTTGATTGCACTCGTTCTTTTGTAAGACAGATTATAATTGTTCATCTTAAAAAAAAAGCAAAAGCAACCGAACAAACCAAACTGTTTAACGTTTAAGATAAACAAACAAAAAAAAATGATTACAACAAATCAAATCAACAAACCAACCAAGAAACCAAAAAACCAAAACCCCCCCTAACACTCAAACACAAAGTACATTCAAACTGGAACAATATTACCATAAATGGCACACATTTAAAAAAAAGTTAAACCCACGTAAGTTCTTACAAACAACAAAACATTTACCAAGAAGAGAAGAGGAGTGCAAAAAGCAGAAGCAACAGTGTAACACAACTTGAAAGTGGAACGACGAAAGTAACTAGTTGAAGTCGTTAGATGATTCAGGAGGAGGATGAACCTATTAGGAGTAGATAAACCAACCAAATCAACCAAACAACCAACCAATCCTGGACCCTTGGAAGACGGTACCGGTTAGGCTATACACTAAGGCAAAATATGGTATTTGAAGTGTGGAAGTGTTGGGCGGAAGATAAGTAAATAAATAAATTAATTAATATAACGGGTTTGTGTTTTGTGTTTGAATGATTTTCGAATCATCCCTTGAGCGTTGCGGCAATCATTAATTTCAAGTATTGAGAAAGAGTTGAACGACCTTGGAACGAGGTGGATACCTGAGGGTAAATGTTAAGAGTTTAAACTCGTCTTATAATATTACAACAAATCGATTTCCGGCACGACCAGAGGCTCCAGCCCGTGGATCTTCTTGATTTCTGTCTCGACGACCTTTAACATGGCTTCCGGTACGACGACCTCCCAGCAAGCATTTATGAAGGTATAACACAAGAACAACAGAATTATTCAAACAAATATACCAGATAGAAAGATTGTATTAAACTTACTAAAATAGCATATAGCTACGAAAGTGGAGGCAATATACCTACAATGACAAGATTCCAACGATTCAATTTTTCCTCTAAAAGCAAAATAAACGAAAAAAAAATTTCCCGACCGAGATTGGAACTCCAGTCCTCCAATTTGGCTGTCCGATATCTAAACGGAAAATAATAAAAAGGTAAAATTTACCGAGATAGCCTAGGTCAGGGGTTTTCAGATCATTTGCTCGGCGGAGCACTTTTAGAACCAAAATTTTTGGCGGAGCACCTACATTTTTGAAAGAATGAAAAACATAAATTTTGATAAATTGATAGTATTTATCGTTCAAATAAGATGTGCCTTGTCATCGTAGTCAATAAAATCATTAATGAATGGCTACTCTTTGAATAGTCTTGTTTTTATTAACAAAATATGTGTCATCAAAAATTAATGATTTCAATAGAACAAATACGCTTTCTTGGATTTTTCAAGCTGTAACAAGTTTGGTTAAATTTGTGTCAGTTGTAGCCTGGCGACTGATTCCGCGCTTTGTCGGGATCGGTATTTTGTCTTCGTTGCGATATATGTGGAAAATCCAGACTCACATGGATAAGTTGTGGCAAACGGCAGAAAAATAAGTTTAGCTTTATCTTACAAAATTTTAAATTTATTTTTTTAGTTGACACCAATACTCCTCCTACGACTTTTTGGATACGAATCTTTCCTGAAGCTTTGAATCCGATGTCATATCTATCAAGGATTCATATTCTTGCGATGTTAATGATTCTGGTTTCTTTAACATAAAAATAGGCTGGCACTCATTTAAAGGCTTCGATCTTTTTATTATTTTATGATATTCTTCGGGGAATTTTGCTGGAAGCTGTTCAACAGATCCTGCGGCAAAACATTATAATTATTAATGACTTTATTAGACACGTCTGTTAGTTTAAGATTACACCAAGAAATACAAAAATAAATTTATCAACGAAAAGTGTTGTGATTGTCATAATTCTTGGAAATTTTCGGATGATAACTTCAAGGTTATTCTTGATTGAATGCTTCTTAAATCCGGAAAGCTCCAGGTTGCGCTTTTTTAGAGATTCTGCCCAAAATTTTATTTTTTCTCTTGATAGTCAGGATGATTTTGCCGTTTTAATCGAAGATTATTATTCCTTTACCTTGCATTGAAAGACTGAAGTCATTCTTGATTCAAACAGGCGAGACAACGTTTTTCTACGAGATAACCAGCGATCTTCGGTATGAAGAAGTAGTGTGGAAAGTTGGCTAACCATCTCTTCGCACTATGCCTTGAATAACCCTGAATTTTTCGGTAGAGCCTTAATAAAGTTGATTATTTTTATGCTTTCGTCCAGACTTCCTTCAAAGATGATGATAGTTTCTTCATAGCGAGTGCATGTCGATGAAGGATGTAATGGATACTACCGCAACTTTTGGTCTTTTCTTTGATCTTGGCAACGGCTCCAGACTTAGCCAGTATTTCCAACTATAGCTTTCGCACCGTCCATACATACATCAATGCAATTTCCCCATGGAATATTGTTGTCCGTAACATAATCATCAATTATTTAGCTTGGAAATTTTAGCCCCCGACGTGGAAGTTGGCAACGGTTTGCAAAAGAACAAATCTTCTTCGAAACATCCAGAACCTTGATAGCGGACAAATATCATCAGAATTGCTAGTCCTGCTACATCTGTGGATTCGTCAAGCGGCATGTCAAATTTTGAGTTCTCAATCGCTTTTAACATCTTCAGCCATGTCACAAATTCGTCAAGAAACCGTGTTGTCAGACATGGGAATCGAATTTACAAATTCCACTGTTTTATTACCAACCATGATACGGACAACTTCTTGAATACAAGGTTTGATTAAGTTTTCAGCAATAGTACGCGCTTCTCTAGCTTTTCCAATCGGTAGCTCGCCAAGTATTTACGGCGCAAGAACAGCCTTTTCATTAAGTGTTTTGCACACTGAGTCCTTCAACACAACGTTGTTCGATCAAAGCAGTGCATTTTGACAATCTTTCTTTCTTTGCCAACATCCCTGCAGAGATTCAGCCGCCAGTTAAAAAAAAATAATCTAAATTTATTCGTTCGTATGCCTTGTAAAAATTTTTTCTCATGTTTCGATAAAAATGAAACGATAAAAAAATATCAGAGTTTTTCAAAGGTGGTTTATGATTTTTGTTGCGTACTTCGCGGAGCACTTTCAAAAGCTTCGCGGAGCACCAAGTGCTCCGCGGAGCACGATCTGAAAACCCCTGGCCTAGGTGAACGCTCGTGAAAGCCAAAAAGGTAACTTCTACCTCTTCGAGGTGAAACTCACCTCACAGCGCGGTAAAATTTACCTGAATCGAGGTTAGAAAAAAGGAACAATTCACCGAGGAAAAAGGTGAATCCAAGAAAGGTAAATCTTACCTCGTAGCGAGGTGAAGTTCACCTGAATTGAGCTGAATAAAAAAGTATAATTCACCTAGAAAAAAAGGTAAAACCAAATAAGGTAAAACTTACCTCGTAGCGGGGTGAAATTGACCTGGATTGAGCTAAACAAAACGGTACAATTCATCTCGAAAAAATAACTATTAGCCAAACACGTTTATTGAGGTTAAGCTGTTTTGTCGTTCAGGAACAAGTTTTGCTTTGTGCCTCATATGTGAAAATCGGAATAGAATGGTAAGTGTTTTCTTAGATATCATTTAGTTTAGTTCTCGTCATAATACATTGCTTTTGTTTCAGATCGGCCCATAGAGCTTTGAGGTGTATTCCACGTCATCCTACATCCGGAAAAGCGGAACCTGACCGGATTAGTCGAACGGAGGAGATCTTGAATGTACGCAACGCAGGAGGATTCAGCGGCCATGGCGGCTTAGCAGAACGCGAAGCCGAATTACCAGTCCCTATTTATCTCCAATAAATATCATTTTTGAAGGAATTTTATATTTTTTTAATTCTATTTGAAGAAACCTATCAAACCAACCAGCATTTATCTTTTAAATCAGTAAATGGGAAAACGGTATTATTTACAATTTTGCAAGGTGAATGCGAAAAAGGTAACATTTACCTTTTTGCTAGGTGAATTGAAACAAGGTAAAATTTACTTTTTTGCTAGGTTAATGACAAAAAGGTTAAATTTACCTCGTAAGAGGGGTGGAAAAAATTCACCTCGCAAAAAGGTAAATTTTACCTTTTTTTTATTTTCCGTGTACCACGATGCCAACTCATCAGTTGATATGATCCACGTCATACACAGAAAAATTTTTTGACTATTACGTGTCACTGAAACTGCAACCTTTAAAATAAATCAACCTGTAATTAACAAAACCTGTGTTGTGTTTTAACAAAACCTGTTTTCTTTCCGGATCCACTCGAATTCATGAGACTAACATTTTGCGCAACGGATTTAAACTTTATTCAAACGCGAACAAATTATATTCTACATTGCCGACTTGCACGATTTATTGCCATAGACCTTCTAGAGCAGATTGATAAGCGAAAACTGCTAGACTAGCTAGTTCCTACCCGCCGATCCTCATAGACAGACAGTGCGCGCTTGTGTTGGTGCAAATGATATTCGCAACTGGGGATTTTTTTTTATTATCTGACAATTTGCGCCGGGGGTCTTCAGATTTTCCCCAAAATTGAAAATATGGTTCATTTTTGCGACTTAAAAATTTATGTATTTTTTCAGATTTCTAACATTTTTATTTTTTGAGTTAGCTTCGGTTAGATTTTTTTGTAAATAAAAAATAACCATTTTTCAAAGCTACATAACTCTGTTGTTTCTCAACGGAAATTATAAAATAGCACATCAAAATGCATTAAAATTTTATCAGCTTTCCAAATAGAATAGTTGAAAAAAATTAAATAATGACCTTCAACATGAAAAGTTGTAAATAAACTTTAAATGGCGTCTAAAAGTACCGTCTGCACCACCGAATATTTTGCAAAAAATACCATTGTATAGCTCTATTCATGATGCAACTTTCATCTGAAGACACCAAAGTGGGCCATTAACACCTTGAAGAGTTATGAAAGAAATAATGACAATAAATCTCTTTTTTTACATCGAAAACAAACAATGGTGGAACAACTGCACTCACATATGGAGATAGCAAGCACTTCTAACAACATGGAAACAAAAGAACTTACCAAAGCAGGTAAAAAACACTACTTTTTCGTGCTTTGTAGAGTGTTTGCAGCAAAACTGACTTTAAATTTTAACCAAAATTCTGAGTATCGTATTGTTTATGTGATATAACTAATAATGGGAATGTTGCTTTTACAACCTGGTCATATACTATATAACTTATTAATTTTTCGATCAAAGATCATTGTGAAGCATAATCAATGCCAATAGTAGAAGGTTCAGTCCCTGTGTTTGGGATCACAAAAATGTGATTAAAAAAATGAAATATAGACGTGCTTTACATAGTTTTTATATCGATTGCTAAGCACTGGACACCAAAATCCTTTCCCATTGATCAAAAAAGTATGAGAAAGTGGAACAAATGTTGTAGAAATAATCAAAGAGCTCAGTATGGCCAGCTCAGGCTGTAAAATGATGAAAATATGATACTTTTACCGTATTCGTTTTCTACATTCGCCCAGTTTTGAGGTTTACCATACTAGAACGAACATAATTCGTCGTCAGTGTTTTGCTACCTCGATCGCTCACACACGAATCTTCAGTGTTCCACCGTCCATTTTAAATCAAATCTGGGGAATTACGGATGCAAAACTTAGCGCATAAACTTCTAAAAATGATAGTAAAATGTGCATAATTTGTTGTGACCTGGTGCAAAACTGGGTATAAACGAATACGTTATTAGATTTTTGTATATAACATGAAGTCAGTTATGCTGCAACAATCAAAAATAAGCAAGCGAGACAATAAGCTTTTTCTGTTTTGGAATATATTTTTAAATTGTGACCACCACTTTCAGCATAAACGAAAATCGTTTCTAGGTTGTCATAATAAATCGTTAGACCTGGAATTTTCGAAATTGGGTTATTAGTAAGGTCGAGAGCACCATTTTTATTCATTATGGGACTGTTAATCGACCATATTTGAAACCTTTCTCAAATCTACTAGCATAACAGTCCCATACAAAATATATTTTTCTCACCAAGCTACTTTCTAAGACTTGAATTTGATCATTTTTGAACTTCTAAATGCAATTGTCAAAAAAAGAAACATACTTTTGAAAAAAATTATCATGAATTCCACATTGTAAGTTGAATCTTTTTACGATTTTTGATTGCATCCGATAGTTTTTCGCTCAGGAAGTCATTCCTAAGAAAGTCAGACCTGCCTTGGAAAACTAGTGTGCATCATTCGACATCAAGTGAGTCAAAAAAATGTTTAAATGATTCAAAGCAATAAACCAAAGACTATTTCGCCGAAAGAAACATTGAAAAGTGACCAAATCCGAGGTATTTCACATATGTGACTGTTATTCAGGTATATTTCATATAGGACAGCCACGAACTGATTTTTTTTTTTCGAAATTTCTTGAACAAAACCTCTTTTTTTAATCTTTTATGTTGAAGCCTTATATTGACCTAAAATGACGAAAATTCATATGGGACTGTTATGCGAGTGGGGGCAGTCTGAAAAGGACGAAAAAATAGTGTTTTTTACAAGCTTTGATAAGTTCTTTTGTTTCCATGTTGTTAGAAGTGCTTGCTATCTCCATATGTGAGTGCAGTTGTTCCACCATTGTTTGTTTTCGATGTAAAAAAAGAGATTTATTGTCATTATTTCTTTCATAACTCTTCAAGGTGTTAATGGCCCACTTTGGTGTCTTCAGATGAAAGTTGCATCATGAATAGAGATATACAATGGTATTTTTTGCAAAATATTCGGTGGTGCAGACGGTACTTTTAGACGCCATTTAAAGTTTATTTACAACTTTTCATGTTGAAGGTCATTATTTAATTTTTTTCAACTATTCTAGTTGGAAAGCTGATAAAATTTTAATGCATTTTGATGTGCTATTTTATAATTTCCGTTGAGAAACAACAGAGTTATGTAGCTTTGTAAAATGATTATTTTTAATTGACAAAAAAATCTAACCGAAGCTAACTCAAAAAATAAAAATGTTAGAAATCTGAAAAAATACATGTGTTTTTAAGTCGCAAAAATGAACCAAATTTTCAATTTTGGGGAAAATCTGAAGACCCCCGGCGCAAACCCGTCAGATAATAAAAAAAAATCCCCAACTGTCAGTTGATGGAGTTCGGCTACCTAGTTCTACTCTGAAATTACATCGCAGGAGCAGTTTTCAGCAGTGGGCGCAACAGTTGTACACTGAAAATTAAATGTCACGTAATTTGTTTTTTGACCTGTTAAATTTACGGTAAATATCCTGCTCCTTTTTGTTACAGGACAACTGCGTAATTTTACAGGAAATAATCGAGGGTCGAGCCCGGTCGAACGCAACCTTATGTGTTCGACCCATCTGAGCTGGTTGTGGGTAGCAATGTGGCTTCTTCGTCACTTACTACAAACAGCCAGCAGATGCGGGGTAAAGAATCACACAAGTAGTTTCATGCTGTCGATAAAACAATGCCCTAACTCACATTTTCACCACCTATTCGTTTCATCTACCTAAAGCGCTCTAGCTTTGACCTTTCCACCGATCAATTTTCATTTGTGTCTTAATTGCTCTCTAAAAACTAGATTTTCAATTTGCCGATATGCCATAAACTTAGATAAGAAGATTCTCCTTTTACGAACCGGTCAAAGGAAGAGACCGGATAGAGTGTCAATTGAAGGACCGCCCATTTACCGTAAGTAAATCATTTCACTCAAATCGTAAATGTTGAATTAGCATATTCTCAACTTTTTGGAGACATATTTACGAATTGACTCAACTGCCATCCGATTCAACTTTTTTGGGCAAAGCTTGTCGTAAATGAATGATAGAAAATCACTCAATACCAACTTGTTTACGATTGTTATTGAAAATGTCCTGATATTCGATATGGATTTTCATTTCTATTCCGATTTCATGTTAGCTGGGCTACCACTACTGCCGACTACTGCTTCGTTGTCCAGCGACCTTCCGTGGTACTGATCCGAAGATTTCCCCGTGGCTCGACGCTCTTATTTTAGCTGGACGCCTCACCAATAGCACGACGACCTTCCGCTGGCTCCCGACTCGCCGACCTTCCAGGCACCTGTCAGACGAACTTCCGTGTTTCCTGGCTTTCCGACCTCCATCTGGCTTCCCGGTCCGACGACCTTCCAGTTGGCTCCTGGTTTGACAACCTTCCACGGTTCCCGGCTCGTTGACCTTCCTTGGCTCCGGCTCTTTGTCTTTCCATCGGCTTCCTGGCTGGCTGGTATGCGTTTGTGTTATGTGTTTGTGTGTATTAAATCATTTCCAAATGACACCGCGCCGGCGCGTATATACTTAAGGGTTCAACGCCGATTGACCAATGCATAAGGCTGAGATAAAAGATCTTCACTGCAAGGTTCTCGTCAACTGTGCGGATTTCAGCGGCTAGACTACGCCGCCACGAGCTTCTGGGCCTGCCTCTTCTTTGATGCCCAACTGGATTACAGTCAAGCGCCTCTCTGCAAATCTCGTTTTCATCTCTTCGCAGCGTGTGCCCAATCCATCTCCACTTACGTTCCCGAATCTCGATTTCTAGCGCCTTTTGATGACACCGGTGATGAAGTTCCACGTTTGAGATCCAATTGCCAGGCAACCTAACGCGGATGATGTCGGATTGGACGTTTGAGTTGAAGATTCGGATTTTAGTTCGTAGAGAGATCTGGCGTGAGCGCCAGATGTTTCAGAGACTCGCAAACGCAAATCGGGCTTTTCTGATCCGGGTTTCGATGTCTTTCGTGGTACCACCATCAGACGTAATCTGGCTACCAAGATACTGGAAGCACTCGGCTTTCTCAACCTGATTTCCAGCTACCAATTGAAATTGGAGAAATTGGAACAATTTTCTGTGTTGACTTCCATCAATTTGGTCTTTCCGACATTGATTTTGAGACCTACTGCTTTGGAGCTTTCGGTGAGGTCGTCGAGTTTGCTCGACATATCGGGTTGTGTTTGGGCGAGCAAAACAATATAATCTGCCAGGTCAAGGTCGTTCAGTTGCTCTATTGTCGAAGGATTCCACGGCAATCCTCGGTGTAGCCTACAGTCAATCGATCCAGTCAAGATCTCATCCATCGTGCAGGACCTTGCACGAAAATACCTCGTATTGTGCTTTGTTGGATGATCTAGTTTCTCCTCGTCCCCTTAGAGCCGCCCAGATGTTTTCGTGGTTGAGTCGGTTGAATGCTGTTTCGAAATCAACGAACAGCAACAGAAGAGAGTCCTGAAATTCGTTGATTTCTTCCAGTATAATTCGTAGCGTTGTGATGATCGTCCGAACCGGAATCTAGCTTATTGCCGTCGGAGTGTAGCATCGATTTTCTCCTGGATCCTGTTCAGGATCACTTTGCTGAGTACTTTTGGAGTTGTACAGACCAAATTTATGCCACGCCAGTTACCGTACTCGGTCAGGTATCCTTTCTTCGGGACCTTTACAAGGATACCCTGCATCTAGTCGACCGAGAATGTTGTAGTATTCCAAATGTCAGCGAAAAGACGGTGCATTTGGTGGAAGGCCATAGGGCTAGAGAAATTCGAAAATGACTTTAAAAACTGAATCTAAAAGTGCATTAGAGTTCGATGAACTATACATAAAGAAGGTGTTTTAATATGTTCGGGTTATTTCCAATTAGCAACTTTGTCTGCAATCGCCAACATGCATGATTCCGGACAATAAATTAATTGACAATTTCATGATTTCAAACAATAATTGTGCCTCATTAGAAACGTGACTATCAAACGCCGATATATGATCGAGAAGCAAACGCGGTTTTGCATTCAGTTTATGATCCGTTTCCGATTCGACTGCATCATGCTGGTTAAGTTAATCTTCCTAATTTTGGTGTTACCATTTTGCACGGCCTTGTACAAAATGTACATAGAAATGGATCGCTACGAACTCGGATTCAGTGACTTGGGAATATTCAATACTTTTCGCATCATGAAGTTCAATCGGACGATGCCGGTTCTGAATGGATCTTATACCCTAAATCGAGACTTGGATGACGATTATGAGGTAAACTCTGAAAATTCCATTTACAATGAGTAAGTTTCAAATAAAGAGACCGTTGATTGCAGATTGGATTTACCTGCGCCCGGAGTCCTCTCGGTAACAATCAGTACCAGGAGTATCCGATGAAATTGAGTCGGCTGCCGATCTGTCAGTTCATCAAATCCTACGGACACGAGTACCAGCACCTGTATCTGAACTACTCGAACACGCCCTACTGTCCACCGGAAGGGTTCTGTCCGTTTCCCAAGGGCCTGTATTGGTTCAAGAACATGCACATAGATTCGAATATTTTCCCGCCGGTGTTCCCGGAGGGCTATTACCGGTGCTATCTGGATGTGTACCATGTTCCAACCAAGAAGCACATGCATCACCAGGCGTTCTACACGCGTATTCGTAAGGAGCTGCTGAAAACGGAAATACCTGTTTGATGCAAACATCAAACATTGAATTTTTATTTCTAATAAGGCTGGTACAAATATCAATTTCTTCTTTTGGCAGTCTTTTTTACACGGTTTTCCGCAATTATCACGCATTTTTACACGGTTTTCGGGATTTAACACAGTTTTTTTGCACGGTTTTTCACGCGGATATACCAGTGTAAAAAACCTTGGTGTATAATTACAAAAATTACAGGAATAAAAAAAATGTAAAAAAACGGTAAAACTGTCAAAAAACGATAAAAAAGACAAAAATTATCAAATTTAAGAAATGAAAAAAAAAATTACAAAACAGACAAAATGTCAAAATTTGGCAAAAATTACAAAATTCACCAATAGGATTAAAGAGACAAAATTTCAAAAATAACAAACATGACATGAATGATAAAAATGAAAGAAAAGCATCGGAAACGACAGAAGAGTCAGAAGAAAAAAATGATTTTGCGTTGAAACTAATTTTTATATCGCTGCATGTAATCGTTTATTTGTCTGTCTAAAGAATTAGACAAAAAAAAATGCATGTGGTTTTTGAGTCTGAAAATCGCTGAGTACTACAGTTTCTAAGAGCAAGTTCACTCGTGTTGGAAAAAAGTGGTAGAAATTTTGACATTTTTAGTACATTTTGAAAACTTTACCATACTTACTTACTTACTTAATGATCCCGCGCCGATCCTCCGGTGCATAGGGCCGTGGTAAAAGACCTCCACTGTTGACGATCCGGAGCCAGCGTCTTCACTTGGTCCCAGTCAAGATTCTCGTCGACAGTTCGGATTTCAGCGGCTAGGCGTCGCCGCCACGAGTTTCTGGGCCTGCCTCTTCTTCGATGACCTTCTGGATTCCAATCTAGCGCCTTTCTGCAAATCTCGTTTCCATCTCTTCGCAGCGTGTGCCCAATCCATCTCCACTTACGTTCCCGAATCTCGATTTCTAGCGCCTTTTGATGACACCGGCGATGTAGTTCCTCATTCGAGATCCAATTGCCAGGCCACCAAGCGCGGATGATATTCCGCAGGCAGCGGTTTACAAATACTTGCAGTTTTCGCGTCGTTACCGCATATGTGCACCAAGTTTCGCACCCGTACAGCAATACGGATTTGACGTTTGAGTTGAAGATTCGGATCTTAGTTCGTAGAGAGATCTGGCGTGACCGCCAGATGTTTCGGAGACTCGCAAACGCAAATCGGGCCTTTCTGATCCGGGTTTCGATGTCTTTACCATGACTTTACCGTGCAAAAACATTTTCAAGATCTGCGGCCTTCAAGTATTTTTACTACACGTGTTCTATTTTCTCATGCTGTGATGCAAAAATAACAATATTTCTATCACATACGGTTGAAATGGAAAGAGTGCTGTAAAAAAATACAACGCCCAAAGATCTTGAAAACATATTTGCATGGTAAAATTTTCAAAATGTGCTACAAGTGTCAAAATTTCTACCACTTTTTCCCAACACCAGTGAATTTGCTCTAATTAGGTTTATGGATATTTCAAACAAAACTCTGCTTCGCAAATTCAGATTTTGATATGTATTAAAATTTAAGCCACATTCAAAACAAATCCATACTCCCATAAAAGATAGCTATCGCCTTGTTAGAATAGGCGTTAATTCAATAAACAAACTAATTGAGCACTATCTCGGTTGTAAATCTATCTGATCTATCCCAACAACACAATTTCGAGCAGACATTGTCCGCTAACGGTGTTGTCGCAAATGCGATTAAGTGCATTTACCTAATCTGTCACCAACGGTTTCCGCTCGACTAAACAACAACAACCCATTTCGTAGCATGCCACGCGTTGCCAAGGCAGCGATATGTTTGGCCTTTTCCGTGATGTGTATACATTCAATCGTGAATTTGTATCCTTTCGGTGGTGTTTTCCTTACAAGATTTTATAAAAAAAATGTTAGATTTTCTAATTCGAAGCTAGTTTTTTTTTTTAGTGGGTCTCATTAATGGCCGAGCTACACATCCTGGGACAACTTTGCCACGCATCGGACTTTGCTGAACTGAATCTGTTCTGCAGGTGGAGCATTCAGTTCGGATCCTGCTGGAAGGTGATCGAAGGACATTCGGAGGGACAAACCTGTGCGAGTACGGCTCGAGTTGAGCAGCGGTCCCATTTTAGTACCCCCATCGATTTGCATTTGGCCTGTCGTGGTATCCAGGGTTGGCCAAAGGTTTACATTGAAGTTTTCGCGATTAACGCTTTCGGAAATTACTGGCCTGTTGGATACGGATTTGGGTTTCTGCCGACGCAACCGGGCTTTCATAAACTTTCGATTGCTACGTGGAAGGTTTCTTCTGGGAAATTTCTAGATCGAATAAGGGAAAAATTTCACACCGGAGGTTTTACGGTCGCCAAAAGTGATATCGTGTTTTCCGGCATTGAGCGATATAAGCTTCTGACACAGTCTTCTGGGACGGTGGAGTTGGAGTTGATGTTGATATTCAAAAACTTCGCTGAACATGGCGTTGAAATGCGGTAGAAGCTTAGTTCGCCTTGCATTGATCTGCTTTTTTCTAAACATTCAGCATACTCAAGGGGTGGTTAAAATCGACGTTTCCAAAACTAATCAGAAGGCAACAAATGAAACTTCAACGACAACCACAACCAGCCCGGGGACAACAGCAAGTGCTGAAAATTCATCAGAACCTTCTCTCGATGGAACAACAACAGTTGCAAATCAACTTGATCTGACCACTGGAAGTTCTTCAACAGCTGTTACCACCAGCACTACCGTCGCACAACCAAAACCTACCGAGGCACCAGAGACTACTACTATCCCACCAGTCCAATTGGAACCTCCTAAAGAAGGACGATTGATCAAAACTGTTCCCCAGGGTTACTACTGCCGGTGTGATCTCAAGGTAATAATTGAAATTTTTTTTAAATTTGAATCATTCCTATCAAACTTAACTCATCAAGTTGTTCGAATTTTAATAAACAATTTGAACTATGAATTTTCATCCAGGGTGGTAAACACGGTTGATTTGTTTCAAACCTGAAAAAAATACCAAAAAGTGAAAAACTTTAAAAAACGCTAAATTACACAAAAATGACAAAAATGTAACAAACATAAAACATAAAAAAAAAACAGCTAATAATGACAAAAATGACTAATAACAAAATAAAAATATTTTGAAAACGACAGAAATAACCAATTTAACGAAGAAACATACATAAAAATTGGCTTGAATTACATAAATTTTTGTAGTATTTAGATTTTTGTCTTTTTTACTTATTTTTTGATATTTTGGTCATTTCTGTACTTTTAAACATTTTTCTCAATTTTGTCGTATTTCTTATTTTTGTCAATATTGTCACTTGGCCATTTTCGTCATTAATCTCGTTTTTGTCATTTTTGGCATTTTTGGCATTTAAGTCATATTTGTCTTTTTTCTTGATTTGGTTTATTTTCTCAGTTTTGTCGTTTCTGTCATTTTGGCATTTGTACCATTTGTGGCGTTTGCGCCATTTCACAGTGGTTTATAACTTGAAAACGTGATCATGGGCTTTTTGAAGGCTTAAATGACAAAATAGCTTTATGGTATGTTCTACAATGTTTCATCATTTTCAAATGCGCATATTATATTGCAATTTTTTGCTTGATGAATTCACCTATAATTGAGATAATTTTTCTATTTTTGTACATATTTATCTTTTTATAACTTTAGTGTCTTCGAGAAAGTTGAAGATCATCAAATTTTAAAAAAATTTGTTGAAGACGTTAAAGCTCTATCTTTTGAAACAACATGTTTTAAAGACATTTTTTTCAAAAACTAACCTAAAAAAACGAAAAACTCGTTTAACTTTTCTAGAGGCGAGTTTTGAGACTAACTTTGCATGAGAGAGGTGTGACAATTGTAAAACTACTCAACTATATTGAAGGTGTCAAGTCACTATTATGAAGTTTAATGGTACTTTTAGGTGATTTCTTTAAGAAATTGCATGTTTTTATTGTATTGTATTGTATTTAATATCTCTAAAAGTAGCAAACATACTAAAACAAAAAAAAAAACATATATACATTAGAAAGGACAATCTTTCAACTTTCATGAACATATAGTTTCATTTGTATGCATGAGGTTTTACTACTAAAATAACTTCGCTGAAAGATTTCAGTTTCAAAATTTTAGTATAGCCGGTTCAACAATTCTTCGATCAGTCAACTATGCCACATTTATGTTGAAGCGGGAACTTAAGTAAGTGTGTGAAAAAATACTGAAATTTGCCAATCTACCATCTTTCATTTAAGTTATTTAAGTAGTAGAACCTCATGCATACAAATAAAACTAAATGTCCATGAAAGTTGAAAGATTGCCCTATCTAATGTATATATTTTTGATTTGGTATGTTTGAAACTTTCAGAGATATTGAACAATAAAAATATACATTTTTTTAAAGAAATCATCCAAAAAGTACCATTAAACTTCAAAATAGTGACTTGACACCTTCAATAAAGTTGTGTAGTTTTACAATTGTCACAACTCTTTCATACAAAGTAAGTCTCAAAACTCGCTTCGAAAAAAGTTAAACGAGTTTTTCGTTTTTTGAGGTTAGTTTTTGAAAAAATGTCTTTAAAACATGTTGTTTCAAAAGATAGAGCTTTGATGTTATCAAAAAAGTTTTTCAAAATTTGATGATTTACAACTTTCTCGAAGACACTATAGTGATAAAATGATAAAAACAAAAAAAAATAGAAAAATTATCTCACTTATAGGTGAATTGATCAAGTAAAAAATGGCAACACAATATGCGCATTTTAAAGTGATGAAACGTTGTAGAACATACCATAAAGCTATTTTGACATTTGAGCCTTGAAAAAGCCCATGATCACGTTTTTCGAGTTTTAAACCACTGGGGCATTTCATCATTTTCGTGATTATTTCCATTTTTTTTTTTTTTTATCATTTTGTCTTTTTTTGCATTTTGGGATTTTCGTCATTGTTTTAATTTTCTATCATTTTGTCATTCTTGTCTTTCTCTCATTTTACATTTTTGTCATTCATGTCATTTTTTGGTATTTATGGAATTTGTGGCATTTTTTATCAGTTTTTTTTTTATTTTTGTAATTATTCTCAGTTTTGTCATTTTTTTATTTTTTGTCATTGTTGTTATTTTCGTAATTTTTGTTATTTTTATCTTTTTTGTCGTCTTTGTTTTTTACATTTTCATCACTTTTGAATTTTTTTTTGTTTTTATCAATTTTACCATTACTTATACATTTAGGCATTTTTGTCATTTATTCATACTGTTTTAAACTGTTACAAGACATGAGTTTAGAGTAAGAACAGAATATGGAACCCCAAAGAAATCTTGGAAATTCGTCAACGAAGCTCTAGATCATGGGTGGCCAACATTTCCAACAGGCGGACCATATTTCTGAAATGAGATTGGCTGACGGGCCAAAGAAAAACAAATTGTTCGGGAATATTAAAAAAAAAACAGATTTTTGAAAACGCTTTAAGAACATTTGCCTAGGTCACATCGAACAAAGATTAACCTTGACGGATTGCCCGGTTTTATCCGGGTTCGCCCGAATATTTTATACAAAATTTGAGAAAAGCCGGCTCGGTTGCTCGGATTACAATGAAAAATGCTAGGATTTAAATTAACCTTTTTTGCCAAATGTAACAAAAAATTCAAATGGTATTCCAAATGTTTTTCTATTTATGAATCCAAAACGAGAATTTTTGAGTAAATTTTATAAAAATTATCATGAAAGTTTTTGTGGAAGCCTAAAATATTATTTAAAATCTGATAACTTTTGTTGGACATTATTTTCAAGTTTTTTGCAATTGATTTGCTATTGATATTGTCTGGAGTTTCGGTCGACAATTTTGAAATAAATTTTCCTGATTTTGCCAGGTTTTTAAATGAAAATACCTAGTTCGGATTTTTCGCCCCGAATACGTGCTGAAAAAACCTTAGTATAGATTAATCTAAATAATTCGTTTTTGTTACTTGCATGTTTTTACTGATTTAACTCCATTTGAAAAATAGTATAAATTTTACGCAATACGAAATGAATTATCCCTCCCAACTTATGTATGTACGTCAATCATTTCAAGGCATTTAAAATCTCATCGGTTTATTCATTTCAGAAATGTCAACTGGTCACGCCAGTGGACGCCAATGGACGTAGTCAATTTTATTGTCTTCAAATATAATAATTATGATTGGCCATTTTCCAAAGTTTTCAAGTTTACCGTTTTTCTTAAAAAAATTGATAGGCAAATTTTAAAAACAAACCACAGAATGGTTATGCTCAAAAAAAGAAGCGTTACATCCAGATGAAAACCAAAATATGAGCGCTCGACAGAACCTACTAGCGACGCGTAGCATACGTCGCGACGTTACAAATCATAACACCGCATCGTGAGTTTTCTTGGAGACTCGAAGCATGTGATTGATGACCTAAGGAAAATTAACAGTAAATAACGTGACATTTAAATCGCCTACTGGAGTGAAAAAAGAATAACAAACCTGTGAATGACAGGAATCTCGCTAGTAAAAAGTGTCGTTAGTAAAACCGTCGCACCAGACCGAATGGTGCTATACACATAATATTGATTTTTCAAAGTACGGATCTCAACCTCAACTCAATCCAACTCTTTCCAAATTTTTCAATATCTCGATTTGACAATTGAATTTGGAAAGCCTTCTATGAACAGGATGAATACGAATTTCAGTCTTTTTTTAATCATTGCACCGTTTTCAAGTCGAAATTTTGCTTAAAAAGTCGCTCTTCTAAGAGATTTGCCACTACCAATCCGTTTCTAATTGAATTTTACTACCCAACTGTAAGTTCTGTCTAGTTTATCATTATTGATGTTCAAAAATACAGAGCAAGATGCCAATAAAATTTACTTGGATTTGGTTTAATTTTCATAAATATACCCTTTTCTCTTAAAGCAAACATAACAAATTGGAAAAATTTCGATATTTTACAATTATAAGAGGCTCTCAGAGTAAAAGAAGTATAATTGCAAAAATGATCGATTTTTGAGTAAATAAGGCCAGAAATTAGTTTTAATACACTTTGACCCCTTTAGATTATATCACTTCAAGGGATTTTCAGATCTTTTTTTTTAGTTTAGTTAGAGTAGATTGAGATATATTTTTCCAAATGTTATAGAAAACCGATCAATTCTTAGAACATGATTTTTTTCCAAAAAGAGCTTCGCGGGGCACAAAAAGGTAATCGCGGGCCATGGTTTGGCCACCCATGCTCTAGATCGTAAGTCCGAAGACCATAGTAAAATCACGCTGACGTTTGGAGAGGTAGTACAAACTGATCCAGTTCAGGCTTCGAATAGTATGCAACGAAGGAACTCAACTGTCTTCAAATATCATCAGCAATAGGGATATTCAGCGTTTCAATACTATTCGTCCAAATTTGCTTTCCTTATTCTTGAGACCGGCATCTGTTGCTGAAGTGTTGTTAGAAATCAGTAATCTCGACTCCAATAAATCTCCTGGTCTTGATAACATCACCGTGGCCATAGTGAAAGCCCACCACATGACGTTTTCGAATATCCTGACAGACACCTTAAATGCAATTATCGAAACCGGCTCCAATCCCGATGCACTAAAATTAACTCGCGTTACCCCCATCTTTAAATCTGGCAATAGATCAAATATATCAAACTACCGGTCAATCTCTACGCTCTCCATCTTGAATAAAGTCTTCGAAAAACTACTGCACTATTGGAGAACGTGTTCGATGATTTGGACAATCGTAAATATGCTGGTGCCCTGTTTTTGGATCTGAGAAAAGCGTTCGATACGATTGATCATTCGTTGGTACTATATAAACTGCAATGGTATGGGATACGCGGACAGCCCCCTCCGGTTAATCGACAGCTATTTAACAGCTAATCAACAATGTGTGTCCTTAAAAGGAGAATCAAGCATCAAAAAGCCCGCATGACGACAGGAGTACCACATGGAAGGAACTTGAGCCCACTGATGTTCTTGGTCTTCATCAACGATCTTCCGCTGATGAACCTGCACGGCAAAGTTCGGCTTTTCGCCGACAATACTCTCATCTCGTACAGCAATGCCAATCCTCTTCAGATAGTGGATTGAATTGGAAAAGATTTGGAAGCCCTCCAGGAATACTTCAACTGTAATTTCCTCTCGTTGAACTTATAGAAAACGTCGTACATGCTATTCAATTTCGAACGTCGCTGAATACCACAGCTGCCGTTGATAAGTACAGGCAACACGATAATTGTCGTGTACGCGAGTTCAAATATTTAGGATTACATTTGGACGATACTTTAAGCTGGACAGCCCACATCTGCAAATGTCGTCTAAGAGAGCTGCAGACTATATGCAAAATAGAGCCCTTAAGATTGTATTTAGATCGCCGTATTTACGATGATATTGCCACACACAAAATTTATTCGCAAAATTCGGGTTTTCATCCGATTGCCATTAAATTTTCAGGGATTGAAAAATAACTATTTAACTTCATTTTACCATTTTACTCGTATTTTATTTACAGTCCATGCGCAAATGCCTGCACCTTGGCCTTAACCCCGGCCATGAGATCCTGCACAAGCTGTGAATCAACCGTTTTTTGCATGTAAACCCATACTTTCTACAGTTCCTCGACTGTCTTCGCAACCAACCTTAGGTCGTTCGAGAAGGTGCGGCTTCATAATCGCCGAGTACTTCTAGATGGGGCGGAGCTCCGGAGTGTTGGGAGGATTGAACATTTTCGGCACGAAATTGATCTTATTGTCCGCATACCACTTCAGCACGTCCTTGGAGAAGTGGCATGAGGCCAAATCCGGCCAGAAGATTGTTGGGACGTTGTGGGCCTTCAGGAGAGGAAGCAGCCGCTTCTGGAGGCGCTCTTTCATGTACACCTGTCCGTTCACCGTGTCCTGGGTCACGAAAGGTGCACTCCGCTTCCCGCACTCGCAGATGGCTTGCCAAACCAGGAATTTATTCGCAAATTTGGACATCTTTTGAGTCGGAAGTGCTCTGGAACGCTGAATATATCCTTGGCCATGAAAAACAGGTTTCGGGGATCTGTTTGAAGTCGGCCTTCACATATGTTTCGTCGTCCATGATGCAGCATTCAACTTTCGTCAGCATGTTGAGGTACAACTTCCTGGCACGGGTTTTTGCGGAATTGTTCTGCTAATCGTCGCGATTAGAGGCCTTTTGTACCTTGAACGTTCGAAGCCCAGCCTTAGTTTCGGCCTTCTAAACAAAACTGCGGCTTAGGTGCAGCTTTTTAGCCACATCCCGAATGGAGGCGTTCGGGTTTCGGTTGAAGGCCCCAACTACGCGGTTGTAATTTTTGGTGTATTACGGAATACTTTTTCCTTCACTTCTAGGATTCCGATCGGTGGTCAATCGTTCCTCGAACCGCTTAATCACTCGCGACACCGTGGAATTCGCGATTCCCAACGTTTAAGCGATGGTACGATGCGAGAGATCCTTGTTCTCGTGATGAATGCGCAAGATTTTATCACGCATTTTATCACGACTCCATTTCCACGAGTTTTGATCACAGGACTTTAAAACTTTCAGGGTGTAAACAATGCACTATGAACTAAATCGACCCAAATTTTCATTGAATTCTACCCAACGGTTAAAAAGTTAGAGCAATTTCATAGTGTGGCAATTTCCTAATGGACACCTTTACGTTCTGTGAAAACAACATTGTAAACTAATTGTTAAACTCTTTTGATAGGGTTTTGTGCCTGATGGGGAAGAGGCTTAGAAAAAGCTTAACTCCAGCGGACTTTCCTTGTCCGAGAAAAAAAGGAAGAACTCTTATTTACCATAGAAAATTATATTAAGAATCCAAGAATCGTTAATCAGTCCCATTTATATGAAAAATGTCTTTGCAAATAATTGTAAACATGAACTCACTAATTGCTACTCTGCGAAACGTGAGACATGAAAGAGATCATCCAGATTACTCATAGAAAAAAATAGATTCAAAATTCAAATTCCATTATTCCGTTTTAGATCAACATTTGTGACGTTAACTGTTGCTGCGACATCGACTGCAATGAAGCGGTTCTGCGAACCTATGACTGCGATCGGGAGCAGATCGAAGTCGGGGACTATCGACACCGGGACGGACTACAGTCCTGCGAAGTTCAGGGCGGTCTATTTTGCCTGGTCGGCGAAAAGGATGGACGAGATGTGCCAGATAAATCGGTGAGAGACGCGATCTTATAATCGTCGATAATTTTTTTACTTACTTGGATATTTCGTTTTAGCACTATAATCCAAATTTGAAACAGAAATATTCACGTCACAAGTGGAACGAAATTTTCCCTACAAACGAGAATCCAAAAGACATTTCGAACCGTATGTTTTACAAAGTCAACGATCTTGTTCAGTTTTATAACGAAAGCAGTGAACAGGTTGAAACTTTCGGTAAGATTGAATTAGAATTACCAAAATCAACAGAAAATCAACAATATTTCATCTCAACAGTTCTACCATACTCGATAACAAACTCCGAGTGTCAACTCAAACAACCGGTTCGATTTTTACGCGATCAGTCGACACAGTGTCTGCGGTCCCTGGAAAGTCTGGACAGTTTTACCGAGAGCTTCGTTGAACAGCAGTCTCAGATGCGATACCTTCGTTATCCGAAAAACGAAATTGTCGAACATTGTGCCGATTCAGACTGTTTCAACATTACCGTTATTCGATACTGTAATTTATCGGGGTCCAAATGTCGAGCCAACAACCAAACCGAGTGGGATGGAACATGGATGTGCCCGGAAATAAGGATTCAATTCGTCCATAACTACACTCATTTGGAATCTGTCGCAGTGTTTATTTTGTGTGGATCAATCGAAGAGCTTAATCTTGAAACTGACTCCATTTGGCACCGTTTTACGGTCAGCTTCAAACGAGAACATGAAGAGAGATTTGCTAGAAGCGTCAGTGGTAATTTGGGCTACCTTCAGCAGAAACCACTTCTGGTTTCGAACCTTCAAATACCGGTTAATGACACGGTTGAGACCAGACGTTCTTCGAAGTATATGCTTAGTTACTTCACTAATGAAACGAGACTGCCGGATGAAACGTTCCGTTTGAAGTTGCCAAAAAGCAAAGGGAATCGATGCACTTTGGACGAACGAAACCATCACCAAGTTCTGTTCGGTGAGAATATTTGGACTAAATGTAATTTTTACCCGAAAATCAACGTATCGGCTGATTCAAACTTCACTGAAGTTTGCAACGACTTACAGAGTAGCATTTTTGAACTTTTGCTACATGGAATACAGCCCCAGTTTCAGCTGAATGATTTCGAATCGCTCAATATCTTCCTATCGAAATACGGTAACCCTGTGAACCGAACAACGGATTGGATTCAGCTGAGATCGAGCAATGTAGTTGAGGATAAGATCATCGGGACCAGGGACCCCAAACGGGACTTGTTCACCTGTTACAGCGTAATCATCAACGTTCGGTATCAGTTCTATCATGCTCGGCAGACGGTCCGCAACGTCCCTCGCCAACAAGTGCTGCACGAGGCGGAGGTCATCTTTGGACCGCGAGTGGATCTTCAGTTTCCGCTAAATGAAGAGGTGAGGGTACCGATTTTTGCCCAGGCTCAGTTCTTCGATTTGACTTCGCGGGGCAGCAATAGTGCTACCGGTGTGGATATTATTCTAGCTTTAGCTTGTGTCACGAAACTAGTCATCTAAATAGTCGAGAATTATTAGATTTAAGAAACGGTATTTAATATTGGCAAATAAAGATTTGTAAATATCAGTAGAAATGTTTGTGATATTTTGAATATGTAATTTGAAAACCAATTTGTTGTTTTTTTTTTTCATTTGCACTGTACGGACATTGATAACCCGATAATTCGCTACAATTTGAAAATATTCTATGAAACTTTTTTCAGTGAACTTTCTTTTTAGTTCCAACAAATCAATCCACAATTTTTACCCACTTGTTACAGACATATCTGTATTCATGTTGCTTCATCGCTTTATAATCTAACTGTATTGCAAACGTTCTACTCACCACGACCATTCACGAGATGATACCCAGGGTTCGCGCCAGGCTTTGATACTCGGTCCGCGACACGTAACAACCGGTCATGACTCGTTTGCCACTGTAGGCTGTTCGGCCATGCAGCAGCCGCCAGTTGTCAAATATCATTACCGTACCGGGAGTCAGCCGGAACTTCCACGCCATCGATTCGTTGTTGATCTCGGCGGCCAGCTGCTTGTAGTCCCGATAGAACTGTGGAATCTGTTCCTGGGGAATGGTTTTCATAACTGATCGGTCGTAGGTGTTGAACCTGAGCTGTTCGACCTCTCCGGTGATAATGTTCTTTTTTATGACCGGTGCACAGCAAGTGTGATTTTTGCCTTCTTCAAGGTACTCCGCCGTCACTGGATATTGGCACAATCGATCGAACACGTCCGGTTGATTGAGTTTAAGCTGTTCCGCAGCCTTAAAACCATCGATCAGGATTGTCTCTCCTCCAGTTCCATTGAACTGGATGCAATGCAGAATTTGAAGTCCGGATGCATCGGAAAAGTAGGTATTGTCCGTGTGCGGCCCAAGATAGTTTTTCGTGTACGCCGTATCGCTGTGATCCATGCTATCACTGAAAGTCCACATCTCTCCGAACAGCGTTTTGTGCACGGGGAATATCCGGGTCACAGCCATTTCTGTGCTATGCTGATTTGCAGGAACCTTTTCGATGAACGCCACTCCATACAATATCAAGCTGGTCACCACTCGACGTATGACGTCATCGTCACAGAGCAATTCGTTCAACGTTACCCTACAGTACTCGGGACATAGACTTATCAACTCCTGATCCCATAGAACTGGTTGAGAGTGTTCCTGAAGCAGTGCCCTGTGATAATCCTCGTATTGCGATTCGTAAAGGAAACTCAACTCGTAAGTGGAAGTGTGTCCGTCATTCCCTGTAACAAAATAAAGTTTAAGAAGGTAACCAAAAATTGTAGGAAAAAAAACTTACATATTACATTCAGCGCTTGATCCTGTACTTCATAGCTCGACGGACACACGTCATCGGGGATGTCCAGCACAGACAGCGATCGTTGGAACGTTTCATGGTTGTAGCACTCCTTGCAGCGACAGTTGTCCCTCAGCCAAACGTAGCTAATCCGCAACGTCCTGTTTGGTTCTCCATTTTCATCCTCAACCGGAACGGGCCTTTCCAACGTAAGGAACAGTTTATCGTCGATTTGCTGGATCGGTTTGGATGCTGGCATCATGAAACGAACAGTTCAAAAATAGAAAAACGTTTACTAAGGATTAAACCGGTTGATAACACTTCAAGCTAAAAAAATAACTGGAATAAACGTGAGCACATGCGTGCGCTCAGACCTGAAACCCAACTGTCTCGCAACTGCAGGGGATGAGATTATTTAATAACTGCTGGTTGCTTTAAATCGGGCTATTGATAGTTCAACCCGGTCGGCTAGTCGGTGATAAGGGAAAGATGAGGACAGAGTCCAACGCTACATCATGCTATGTGTCAGGCGTTTTGTTTGGGAAACAGGATTCACGATGTTTTTTTGCAATTGTTTTCGAATAGGGTAAATAGGAAATGGTTGCACTCAAACATCAGTACAAACATGTGCGCAATGAGGTTCTATTCTTGATTCAGAACAATAACAAAAATAGATAACTGATAACAAGTTTCTTTTGAAAAAAGGAACGAAAGAGAATGAATTTTTGAAATACATACTATTTAGTGTATGCAAAACAAGCCTGCGAAATTTTCGTGGTTTTTTCAAACTTAGATAGGTAATAGGTTTTTTTTAACAGATCGTAAGACGTATCCAACGTTTTGGTTGAAGACCGTCAGATGTTCCGCAAATCCACAAATGCAAATCGAGGAGTGGCCCAGAAATTAAATTAAAAAACCCGCGAAAATAGAACAAAAATTAAATTTAACTGACAAATTACTTATACAAAATTTTAACTAAAAATCAGTCTTTACGGAGCAACCCATGTTAGGTTCTTTTTGTTGCTTCATCGTTCCCGCAATTAAAAATTTTAATTCAAATTACAATTTATAAGATTTTTTTTTATTAAAGTAGTTTATTATTGATCAAAATGGCTGGTAAGTGCAAACCTTAATTAAGTTTCACGTAGATTTTTGTAATTTTTGTAATTTTTGTCATTTCTGTCATTTTTCTCATTTATGCCGTTTTTGCCATTTTTGTCGTTTTTGTCATTTTTGTCATTTTTGTCATTTTTGTTATTTTTGTTATTTTTGTCATTTTTGTCATTTTTTTCATTTTTGTCATTTTTGTTATTTTTGTCATTCATGTCATTTTTGTCATTTTTGTCATTTTTGTCATTTTTGTAATTTTTGTCACTTTTGTCGTTTTTGTCTTTTTTGTCATTTTTTGTCATTTTTGCCATTTTTGTCATTTTTGTCATTTTAGTCTTTTTTGTCATTTTTGTCACTTTTGTCATTTTTGTCATTTTTGTCATTTTTGTCATTTTTGTCATTTTTGTCATTTTTGTCATTTTTGTCATTTTTGTCATTTTTGTCATTTTTGTCATTTTTGTCATTTTTGTCATTTTTGTCATTTTTGTCATTTTTGTCATTTTTGTCATTTTTGTCATTTTTGTCATTTTTGTCATTTTTGTCATTTTTGTCATTTTTGTCATTTTTTTAATTTTTTTTAATTTTTGTCATTTTTGTAATTTTTGTGACTTTTGTCATTTTTGTCATTTTTTGTCATTTTTGTCATTTTTGTCATTTTTGTCATTTTTGTCATTTTTATCATTTTTGTCATTTTTGTATTTTTTGTCATTTTTGTCATTTTTGTCATTTTTGTCATTTTTGTCATTTTTGTCATTTTTGTCATTTTTGTCATTTTTGTCATTTTTGTCATTTTTGTCATTTTTGTCATTTTTGTCATTTTTGTCATTTTTGTCATTTTTGTCATTTTTGTCATTTTTGTCATTTTTGTCATTTTTGTCATTTTTGTCATTTTTGTCATTTTTGTCATTTTTGTCATTTTTGTCATTTTTGTCATTTTTGTCATTTTTGTCATTTTTGTCATTTTTGTCATTTTTGTCATTTATGTCATTTTTGTCATTTTTTTCATTTTTGTCATTTTTTTCATTTTTTCATTTTTGTCATTTTTATCATTTTTGTCATTTTTGTCATTTTCGTCATTTCTTGCATTTTTTAATTTTCGTCATTCTTGTCATTTTTGTCATTTTTGTATTTTTTGTAATTCTGTCATTTTTGCATTTTTTGTAATTCTGTCATTTTTGTCATTTTTGTAATTTTTGCCATTTTTGTCAATTTTGTCATTTTTTGTCATTTTTGTCATTTTTGTCATTTTCGTCATTTTCGTTATTTGTGTCATTTTTGTCATTTTTGCATTTTTTGTTATTTTGTCATTTTTTTTTTTGTCATTTTTGTCAATTTTGTCATTTTGTCATTTTTGTCATTTTGGTCATTTCTGTCATTTTTATCATTCTTGTCATTTTTGTCATTTTTGTCATTTTTGTCATTTTTGTCATTTTTGTTATTTTTGTCATTTTTGTCATTTTTGTCATTTTTGTCATTTTTGTTATTTTTGTTATTTTTGTCATTTTTGTAATTTTTATCATTTTTGTCATTTTTGTCATTTTTGTCATTTCTAACATTTTTGTCATTTTTGTCATTTTTGTCAATTTTGTCATTTTTTGTCATTTTTGTCATTTTCGTCATTTTCGTTATTTTTGTCATTTTTGTCATTTTTGTCATTTTTGTCAATTTTGTCGTTTTGTCATTTTTGTCATTTTGGTCATTTTGGTCATTTTTGTCATTTTTGTCATTTTTGTCATTTTTGTCATTTTTGCATTTTTTGTTATTTTGTCATTTTTTTTGTCATTTTTGTCATTTTTGTCAATTTTGTCGTTTTGTCATTTTTGTCATTTTGGTCATTTTGGTCATTTTTGTCATTTTTGTCATTTTTGTCATTTTTGTCATTTTTGTAATTTTTGTCTCTTTTGTCATTTTTGTCATGTTTGTCATTTTTGTCATTTTTGTCATTTTTGTCATTTTTGTCATTTTTGTCAATTTTGTCATTTTTTGTCATTTTTGTCATTTTCGTCATTTTCGTTATTTGTGTCATTTTTGTCATTTTTGTCATTTTTGTCATTTTTGTCATTTTTGTCATTTTTGTCATTTTTGTCATTTTTGTCATTTTTGTCATTTTTGTCATTTTTGCATTTTTTGTTATTTTGTCATTTTTTTTTTTTTGTCATTTTTGTCATTTTTGTCAATTTTGTCATTTTGTCATTTTTGTCATATTTGTCATATTTGTCATTTTTGTCATTTTTGTTATTTTTGTCATTTTTGTCATTTTTGTCTTTTTTATCATTTTTGTCATTTTTGTCATTTTTGTCATTTTTGTCATTTTTGTCATTTTTGTCATTTTTGTCATTTTTGTCATTTTTGTCATTTTTGCCATTTTTGTCATTTTTGTCATTTTTGTCATTTTTGTCATTTTTGTCATTTTTGTCATTTTTGTCATTTTTGTCATTTTTGTCATTTTTGTCATTTTTGTCATTTTTGTCATTTTTGTCATTTTTGTCATTTTTGTCATTTTTGTCATTTTTGTCATTTTTGTCATTTTTGTCATTTTTGTCATTTTTGTCATTTTTGTCATTTTTGTCATTTTTGTCATTTTTGTCATTTTTGTCATTTTTGTCATTTTTGTCATTTTTGTCATTTTTGTCATTTTTGTCATTTTTGTCATTTTTGTCATTTTTGTCAATTTTGTCATTTTGTCATTTTTGTCTTTTTTGTCATTTTTGACAGTTTCGTCATTTTTGTCATTTTTGTCATTTTTGTCATTTTTGTCATTTTTGTCATTTTTGTCATTTTTGTCATTTTTGTCATTTTTGTCATTTTTGTCATTTTTGTCATTTTTGTCATTTTTGTCATTTTTGTCATTTTTGTCATTTTTGTCATTTTTGTCATTTTTGTCATTTTTGTCATTTTTGTCATTTTTGTCATTTTTGTCATTTTTGTCATTTTTGTCATTTTTGTCATTTTTGTCATTTTTGTCATTTTTGTCATTTTTGTCATTTTTGTCATTTTTGTCATTTTTGTCATTTTTGTCATTTTTGTCATTTTTGTCATTTTTGTCATTTTTGTCATTTTTGTCATTTTTGTCATTTTTGTCATTTTTGTCATTTTTGTCATTTTTGTCATTTTTGTCATTTTTGTCATTTTTGTCATTTTTGTCATTTTTGTCATTTTTGTCAATTTTGTCATTTTGTCATTTTTGTCATTTTTGTCATTTTTGTCATTTTTGTCATTTTTGTCATTTTTGTCATTTTTGTCATTTTTGTCATTTTTGTCATTTTTGTCATTTTTGTCAATTTTGTCATTTTGTCATTTTTGTCTTTTTTGTCATTTTTGACATTTTTGTTATTTTTGTCATTTTTGTCATTTTTGTCATTTTTGTCATTTTTGTCATTTTTGTCATTTTTGTCATTTTTGTCATTTTTGTCATTTTTGTCATTTTTGTCATTTTTGTCATTTTTGTCATTTTTGTCATTTTTGTCATTTTTGTCATTTTTGTCATTTTTGTCATTTTTGTCAATTTTGTCATTTTGTCATTTTTGTCATTTTTGTCATTTTTGTCATTTTTGTCATTTTTGTCATTTTTGTCATTTTTGTCATTTTTGTCATTTTTGTCATTTTTGTCATTTTTGTCATTTTTGTCATTTTTGTCATTTTTGTCATTTTTGTCATTTTTGTCATTTTTGTCATTTTTGTCATTTTTGTCATTTTTGTCATTTTTGTCATTTTTGTCATTTTTGTCATTTTTGTCATTTTTGTCATTTTTGTCATTTTTGTCATTTTTGTCAATTTTGTCATTTTGTCATTTTTGTCTTTTTTGTCATTTTTGACATTTTTGTTATTTTTGTTATTTTTGTCATTTTTGTCATTTTTGTCATTTTTGTCATTTTTGTCATTTTTGTCATTTTTGTCATTTTTGTTATTTTTGTCATTTTTGTCATTTTTGGCATTTTTGTCATTTTGGTCATTTTTGTCATTTTTGTCATTTTGTCATTTTTGTCATTTTTGTCATTTTTGTCATTTTTGTCATTTTTGTCATTTTTGTCATTTTTGTCATTTTTGTTATTTTTGTCATTTCTGTCATTTTTGTCATTTTTGTCATTTTTGTCATTTTTGTCATTTTTGTCATTTTTGTCATTTTTGCCATTTTTGTCATTTTTGTCATTTTTGTCATTTTTGTCATTTTTGTCATTTTTGTCATTTTTGTCATTTTTGTCATTTTTGTCATTTTTGTCATTTTTGTCATTTTTGTCATTTTTGTCATTTTTGTCATTTTTGTCATTTTTGTCATTTTTGTCATTTTTGTCATTTTTGTCATTTTTGTCATTTTTGTCATTTTTGTCATTTTTGTCATTTTTGTCAATTTTGTCATTTTGTCATTTTTGTCATTTTTGTCATTTTTGTCATTTTTGTCATTTTTGTCATTTTTGTCATTTTTGTCATTTTTGTCATTTTTGTCATTTTTGTCAATTTTGTCATTTTGTCATTTTTGTCTTTTTTGTCATTTTTGACATTTTTGTCATTTTTGTCATTTTTGTCATTTTTGTCATTTTTGTCATTTTTGTCATTTTTGTCATTTTTGTCATTTTTGTCATTTTTGTCATTTTTGTCATTTTTGTCATTTTTGTCATTTTTGTCATTTTTGTCATTTTTGTCATTTTTGTCATTTTTGTCATTTTTGTCATTTTTGTCATTTTTGTCATTTTTGTCATTTTTGTCATTTTTGTCATTTTTGTCATTTTTGTCATTTTTGTCATTTTTGTCATTTTTGTCATTTTTGTCATTTTTGTCATTTTTGTCATTTCTAACATTTTTGTCATTTTTGTAATTTTTGTGACTTTTGTCATTTTTGTCATTTTTTGTCATTTTTGTCATTTTTGTCATTTTTGTCATTTTTGTCATTTTTGTCATTTTTGTCATTTTTGTCATTTTTGTCATTTTTGTATTTTTTGTCATTTTTGTCATTTTTTGTCATTTTTGTCATTTTTGTCATTTTTGTCATTTTTGTCATTTTTGTCATTTTTGTCATTTTTGTCATTTTTGTCATTTTTGTCATTTTTGTCATTTTTGTCATTTTTGTCATTTTTGTCATTTTTGTCATTTTTGTCATTTTTGTCATTTTTGTCATTTTTGTATTTTTTGTCATTTTTGTCATTTTTGTCATTTTTGTCATTTTTGTCATTTTTGTCATTTTTGTCATTTTTGTCATTTTTGTCATTTTTGTCATTTTTGTCATTTTTGTCATTTTTGTCATTTTTGTCATTTTTGTCATTTTTGTCATTTTTGTCATTTTTGTCATTTTTGTCATTTTTGTCATTTTTGTCATTTTTGTCATTTTTGTCAATTTTGTCATTTTGTCATTTTTGTCATTTTTGTCATTTTTGTCATTTTTGTCATTTTTGTCATTTTTGTCATTTTTGTCATTTTTGTCATTTTTGTCATTTTTGTCATTTTTGTCATTTTTGTCATTTTTGTCATTTTTGTCATTTTTGTCATTTTTGTCATTTTTGTCATTTTTGTCATTTTTGTCATTTTTGTCATTTTTGTCATTTTTGTCATTTTTGTCATTTTTGTCATTTTTGTCATTTTTGTCATTTTTGTCATTTTTGTCATTTTTGTCAATTTTGTCATTTTGTCATTTTTGTCTTTTTTGTCATTTTTGACATTTTTGTTATTTTTGTCATTTTTGTCATTTTTGTCATTTTTGTCATTTTTGTCATTTTTGTCATTTTTGTCATTTTTGTCATTTTTGTCATTTTTGTCATTTTTGTTATTTTTGTCATTTTTGTCATTTTTGTCATTTTTGTCATTTTTGTCATTTTCGTTATTTGTGTCATTTTTGTCATTTTTGTCATTTTTGTCATTTTTGCATTTTTTTGTTATTTTGTCATTTTTATTGTCATTTTTGTCATTTTTGTCAATTTTGTCATTTTGTCATTTTGTCATTTTTGTCATTTTTGTCATTTTTGTCATTTTTGTAATTTTTGTCATTTTTGTCATTTTTGTCATTTTTGTCATATTTGTCATATTTGTCATTTTTGTCATTTTTGTCATTTTTGTCATTTTTGTTATTTTTGTCATTTTTGTCTTTTTTGTCTTTTTTATCATTTTTATCATTTTTGTCATATTTGTCATTTTTGTCATTTTTGTCATTTTTGTCATTTTTGTCATTTTTGTCATTTTTGTCATTTTTGCCATTTTTGTCATTTTTGTCATTTTTGTCATTTTTGTCATTTTTGTCATTTTTGTCATTTTTGTCATTTTTGTCATTTTTGTCATTTTTGTCATTTTTGTCATTTTTGTCATTTTTGTCATTTTTGTCATTTTTGTCATTTTTGTCATTTTTGTCATTTTTGTTATTTTTGTCATTTTTGTCATTTTTGTCATTTTTGTCATTTTTGTCATTTTTGTCATTTTTGTCATTTTTGTCATTTTTGTCATTTTTGTCATTTTTGTCATTTTTGTCATTTTTGTTATTTTTTTTTTCATTTTTTTAATTTTTCTCATTTTTGTTCTTTTTGTATTTTTTGTAATTTTGTCATTTTTGTCATTTTTGCCATTTTTGAATTTTTTGTAATTCCGTCATTTTTGTCATTTTTGCCATTTTTGTCATTTTTGTCATTTTTTTCATTTTTGTCATTTTTGTCATTTTTGTCATTTTTGTCATTTTTGTCATTTTTGTCATTTTTGTCATTTTTGTCATTTTTGTCATTTTTGTCATTTTTGTCATTTTTGTCATTTTTGTCATTTTTGTCATTTTTGTCATTTTTGTCATTTTTGTCATTTTTGTCATGTTTGTCATTTTTGTCATTTTTGTCATTTTTGTCATTTTTGTCATTTTTGTCATTTTTGTCATTTTTGTCATTTTTTGTCATTTTTGTCATTTTTTTCATTTTTTTCATTTTTGTCATTTTTGTCATTTTTGTCATTTTTGTCATTTTTGTCATTTTTGTCATTTTTGTCATTTTTGTCTTTTTTGTCATTTTTGTCATTTTTGTCATTTTTGTCATTTTTGTCAATTTTGTCATTTTTTTCATTTTTGTCATTTTCGTCATTTTCGTTATTTGTGTCATTTTTGTCATTTTTGTCATTTTTGTCATTTTTGCATTTTTTGTTATTTTGTCATTTTTATTGTCATTTTTGTCATTTTTGTCAATTTTGTCATTTTGTCATTTTTGTCATTTTTGTCATTTTTGTCATTTTTGTCATTTTTGTTATTTTTGTCATTTTTGTAATTTTTGTAATTTTTGTCATTTTTGTCATTTTTGTCATTTTTGTCATTTTTGTCATATTTGTCATATTTGTCATTTTTGTAGTTTTTGTAATTTTTGTCACTTTTGTCATTTTTGTCATTTTCGTCATTTTCGTCATTTTTGTCAATTTTGTCATTTTTGTCATTTTTGTCATTTTTGTCATTTTTGTCATTTTTGTCATTTTTGTCATTTTTGTCATTTTCGTCATTTTTGTCATTTTTGTTATTTTCGTCATTTTCGTCATTTTTGTCAATTTTGTCAATTTTGTCATTTTTGTCATTTTTGTCATTTTTGTCATTTTCGTCATTTTCGTCATTTTTGTCATTTTTGTCATTTTTGTCATTTTTGTCGTTTTTGTCATTTTTGTAATTTTTGTAATTTTTGTAATTTTTGTAATTTTTGTAATTTTTGTAATTTTTGTAATTTTTGTAATTTTTGTAATTTTTGTAATTTTTGTAATTTTTGTAATTTTTGTAATTTTTGTCATTTTTGTAATTTTTGTAATTTTTGTAATTTTTGTCATTGTTGTAATTTTTATCGTTTTTGTCGTTTTTGTCTTTTTTGTCATTTTTGTACTTTTTGTCATTTTTGTCATTTTTGTCATTTTTGTCATTTTCGTCGTTTTTGTCAATTTTGTCAATTTTGTCATTTTTGTCATTTTTGTCATTTTTGTCATTTTTGTCATTTTTTTAATTTTTGTCAATTTTGTCATTTTTGTCATTTTCGTCATTTTTGTCAATTTTGTCATTTTTGTCATTTTTGTCATTTTTGTCATTTTTGTCATTTTTGTCATTTTTGTCATTTTTCTCACTTTTGTCACTTTTGTCATTTTTGTCATTTTTGTCATTTTTGTCATTTTTGTCATTTTTGTCATTTTTGTAATTTTTGTAATTTTTGTCATTTTTGTCATTTTTGTCATTTTCGTCATTTTCGTCGTTTTTGTCAATTTTGTCAATTTTGTTACTTTTGTCATTTTTGTCATTTTTGTCATTTTTGTCATTTTTGTCATTTTTGTCATTTTTGTCATATTTGTCTTTTTTTGTCTTTTTGTCATTTTTGTCAGTGATGTAATTTTTATCATTTTTTTCACATTTGTCATTTTGTCATTTTTGTAATTTTTGTCATTTTTGTATTTTTTGTCATTTTTGTTATTTTTGTCATTTTCGTCATTTTCGTCGTTTTTGGCAATTTTGTCATTTTTGTCATTTTTGCCAATTTTGTCATTTCTGTCACTTTTGTCATTTTTGTCATTTTTGTCATTTTTGTCATTTTCGTCATTTTTATCATTTTTGTCAATTTTGTCAATTTTGTCAATTTTGTCAATTTTGTCATTTTTGTCATTTTTGTCATTTTTGTCATTTTTGTCATTTTTGTCATTTTCGTCATTTTCGTCATTTTTGTCAATTTTGTCAATTTTGTCAATTTTGTCAATTTTGTCAATTTTGTCAATTTTGTCATTTTTGTCATTTTTGTCATTTTTGTCATTTTTGTCATTTTTGTCATTTTTGTCATTTTTGTCATTTTTGTCATTTTTGTCATTTTTGTCATTTTTGTCATTTTTGTCGTTTTCGTCGTTTTTGTCATTTTTGACATTTTTGTTATTTTTGTCATTTTCATCATTTTTGACAATTTTGTCATTTTTGTCATTTTTTTAATTTTTGTCAATTTTGTCATTTTTGTAATTTTTTTCACTTTTGTTATTTTTGTCATTTTTGTCTTTTCTGTCATTTTTGTCATTTTCGTCATTTTCGTCATTTTAATTTTTTTTTAATGATAATTGACAATCTATCGTAGAAAAAATCGTGAATTGAATATAATTTGAGATAAGCTTCGCGGGTCGCACAAACGTGCCTCGAGGGCCGAATGCGGCCCGCGGGCCGCGGGTGGCTAACCCCTGATTTACAGTTTTTTCAGACCTAATAGAGACTTGCAATTTGCTAAAATTAAATGAAAACGTGGATAGGAAACATTGTTTGATTTTTGATTCAAATATGTACACGTACGTGTACGTAGCAACGTAAGACCGTCTCGCATTTTGTTCCCGTTTTTTGCATTATTTATTTCACTTTTTAGTAGATATTTGAAAAAGTTTAAAAATAGTTGATGCTTCAATTCCATTCGGCCCTAATGAGCATATATTTTTTTATTTTTTTCCTATCCAAGTTCAAATAAAGTAAACCAAAAACCTGCTCACCTGGTGGCTCAATGTCCTCGGTAATTTCTCGGAACAGGTTTTCATCGAACGGAACTACGCCATCCTTCATTTTGAGCCGAAGCTTTTCCAAATTTTCTGGGGTACACTCGAGCAGAGCCAAAACTTTTGTCGTTTTGCTATCTTCCGTTTCAAGTTGAGGCTCAGATTCAGGTTGAGATTGCAATATCTCGATGGACGTTTCCATCTCTGGCTGATTATCTGTCGAATTTTCTGACGCGGTGAAAACTGTTTCTTTTTCTGCGGTTTTTCTTATTATCGGTTTTGACTGATCGATGGCACGGGTGGCTTCAAAGACTTGCTCGTTCTGACATGGCATCATTTTGATCCTTTTTAGTACGATTTCCTTCTTTTCTGGCGACACTTTAGCAAATGCGATTCTTTGGATTGTTGTTCCAGGTTCCTGCTTAAATTTAAAAATTTTTGCCGGTGTAGTCCCGGCCAGAGAAACAGCTCGATGCGGTCGTTTAATAATCCTAACAGGATTGAGCACCGGAGATTTTTTCAACGGGTCCTGTACATTTTCTTCAGTATGAATTAACGTTTCAACGTAAGCAGCTTTTTCCAGGTTTTGTTCTATGCCGACAGGTTGAAGATCTAAGCTAACCGTTACGAAGGTCGGTTCTTTACTACTAATCCCAGCGACGGATTCAATCGTTTGACCGGGCCGCACCATCGGGGGAGCAATCCGGCTCAATCCTTCCGAATCGCACAGTGTGTACAAATTAAGCGAAGGGTTAGCCGTAACATTCAAACTTCGGGACAGTTTGTTTTTGTAGTCCGCATCCCGGAAGTGTCGGGAGCACACGAAGTACCGTCCCCGAATCACGTCCACGTCCAACGGTCGCAGTTCCGGTATGTTGAGAATCGATTTCCACAGCTCTGCTCGTTCCCGGTCGGAGGGAAATTTGTGCACCAGCTCGAACTTTTCACCCTGGCAGCAGGGCACGACACACGCGCGAGGTTTTGCCATAACGTTAAAATATATTTAAAAACGCTCAAATAATCGTTTTATTAAATGATTTCCGTAAAAATCACTGTTTTAAACCGTTTTAAGATAAAAAAAAAACTTCGATCAGAATTCAAAAACATCTAACACGCTTATCTATTTTCAACCATTATTGAGTTTATCGAAACAATGAAACGGTTTTGGTTTGGTTTGTAAAAATCTATGATTATAATTGATAAATTAATATTATATCGCAATCCTAACGAAAAAGTTGAACATGATTCATCTTGATTTTATATAGAGAAAAACAAATTCGGCACTGTTTCAATATTTATGCAACTTGTTTATATAAAATTTAACGAAATTTTTTGGCACTGAAAATTATTATTTTCTTCAAAACTATTTTTTATAGAAATGTTGGAGAAAAAACTCAGTTTAAAAATTCAATCTTAAAATTTTAGAATTAGTGAACCTGCATATAAGACAAGCGACATCTGATCCCTCTTAAAATAAAATATCTGGCCACATCGCCGAAAGCTTGGACAAAAAAATCATCAGCACTGTTTTGTGCCTCAATGTTCAAGCTCTAAAGTGAACGCTCAGTAAATCCAACAAAACAACATCGAATTTGATGCCCGCTGGATCGTGATAAACGGTATGAATGACTTGAATTTTGTCAACAAACACATAGTTTTATAATTACGAACACGAACCACCAGAGCAGTAAAAAAAATTGCTCCTTATCATAAATTCATATGACGAGCTTTGAAATTATTTGCTCGAGCTAATACAGCAATCCGAATACTCTCCTTGGTTTAGTTTTTTTTATTAGAAAGCTAAAAGCTCCACGACAAAAGCTCGGATGAAATGAGTAGAACATGAGTTGCATTTTAACACAAACATGGTTGAAATAACCCGAGCGTGTTCTATTTGTTTACAAACAAAGATACACTGTAAGCACGCGAAACTCATTTTTGTTGAAATTTTATCATTCTGTTTATTTTTATTAAGGCGGTTCATTTCTGTACTAAAAATTTAATTATGTTGATTTTTTTTAAAAAGAAAAGATATTTCATTTTTTAAATTCTAACCGTTTCTTGCATTATGTTTGTATCAATTGAATGAGAATCTGATATATTTTTAATATTGTGTTTTGGATGTTTCTGTACAAGATTTTTGGATTACTCAAATATCATACAACTTATCGTCAATATGATTCTGTTCTGATTACATGAATAGTGACTATTCAAGTGATCGTTCTAAAATCTTCCAATTTTTGAATAAATTTGCTATCTTTCCTGTGTCTTCGCTTGAAATGATACAAAAATATTTTTTAAAGATACCAGTAATAATCCGTAAAACAAAACTCGGAATGCATCAGAGTGTGTCTCTACTGGCTTCAAAACAAATAAAAATGGCGTGTTTTGGTTTGGCGGCGGAAACGAAGAAATCTTTTTTGTTTGGCAAATCCTCAGCTAAAATGTAAGTTTATAGCAATTATGTTTTCCATAAACTATTTTTTAATTGTTTCAATTTTTTTCAGTAATAAATAACCCTGCAATCCTGGGGTGCAGGTTTGATGGTCCGGAAGGGGAATTTGCCGGTCGAGACATTCGCGGCAACAGCAGCACATGATCCAGATCTCCGTCGGAAACATCCCGCATCTCCTCGAAAGCGTTGGACCTGTTTCCCCAATCGGCTAAGGGATCCTAAAGGAACCGTATTTAATCAACTTACTAAACCAACTGACGGAACTTTGGTGTCACCGGATGAGCTGCTCAGTATTTTTAACATGAAAGTTACCCGAATAAAAAAATACTGTTACCAAACAGTTACTATAATAGTAATATAATTATAAGGAATAGCGTAAAAAAACTTTTAACAAACGATAACTGACATCGTAAAAAACATTCCACTAATTGTGAATTCCAAAACGACGGTCTGTGGAATATGGCGTTAAGTTATGTTACTGTTAAAAACTGTTAAAACATTTATATGGAAGTACTGCTCAGCAAACGGTTGAGATAACGTTAAAATACGCTTATGAATAACGTATTTTGTGCATCGAACTGTTTTAGTTACAGTTATTCTTAAAATTACCTTGTAACTGAACATTTACAGTGATAGTCGCAAAACGATTCGATAGAACGTTCTTCCAACGTTATGCGTATTGTATTCTGAATCGTAGGGGAAAGCAGCACGCACACCCACCCACTTTTTTCTTTAAGAGAAAAACAAACTCATTTTTAAATTTTATTATTTTTGATTTAATTCACTTGTATTATGCATTAGTATTTGATATTATGAGCTTCCTCACTAGGTCAAATTTATAAAAACACGGGCGTAGCTGCTGGTCACTGCTGGATCCGAAAGTCGTACGGGACATTTATTCTCCCAGCGTGACGACATTGCTTCCAGCTCCCGTCGCTGAAACAATGAAAAAAAAACCTTCATAAGTTGGCATCGATATATTTATAAAATGTTAATGAAACTTACCGGTTGCGAACATTGCTGGTGTCCTTTTTCCAGTTTATCCGTCCGTCCGTCCGTCGGTTGGATCCAAACCGGAGAAAACATCCTGCAGAAATACTTCCATGCAGTGGTCGACTTGGTACCGGAAGATTCGCCGGGAGTGGACAGCATTCGGGAACTTCATACACTGCAATTAAAAAACTTTAATCAATCACTTTTTATGCGTTTGCCCTACAAATGCGAACAAAAATCCTTTAACACAATAGCACAGCTCACTTACCTTCATGAAAATCAACAGCAAACTCGACTTGCATTCTGTTGATGTTCCATCCAGTTTGAAAAGATAGCAGCACGCGATTTATCCATACTGACCGAGTTGGATGTTGAAAAACCGCTGGCGAAACAGCTTCCGGCGAATTCGGATACATTTTCGTACCAATTATTGTTTAATTTTGTATAATTTATATCCACACGAACGCGAGATAAATACAACGCCATTTTAGTTTTTGCCCATCTGACAAATGTTACCACTGATGCCAAGTGTACTGTTTTTTTTATACGCCTGTTTTAAAATCTTCGAAATAATATTCATTTGAAAAGTTGTAATGCTTTGATTTGCTTTTAATTTGGTAAATTTTTATAATGGTTAGGTTTGATTTTGCATTGAACAATAACTGGTCTGATTTTTGTTAATATTTTCTTTGACAAAATTAAAAGTAATTTTTTTTTCACAATGCATTTACAAGATGTGATACACTTGGACCGCATGTTAAAATGTATGTGTTTAACACTTAGGCCAATGACATAGTGAGTGCGATGCGATGCGAACCAGCGAATACGATTCAATGCGGCGAACCATATTTGATGAACATGTATGTGAATAGGTTAAACCTGGCATACTCCACGCGGCGAAGCAGATGTCAATTTGTTCCGCCGCTCGAGTTCGCATTGGTCGCGTTCGCCAATTCTCATCACATCGCTCTCACTATGACCATAGTTTTGAACTTTTTAAAGAAAAAATAGTATAATAGGAATCGAAACTGTAAAAATGTTGGTTATTGGCGTGGGCGAACGCGACCCTTGGAAACAAATAAATTACGAACGTGTTAAATCAATTCACTCAAATGTTAATAAAATATATAAAAATTATATTCGACTGTCTCAATTCTTCATAAGAAAAAATAAAACAAAATAAATAATATATTTAGATTTAATATGATTTGGTCTGAGTTGTGTTTGAAAAACACAAATCATTTATTACTTTGTTAATACTGATTATATACAAAAACCACCTGGCACCCTAAAATGCGAGTTTGGTCGAATGAAAGAGGGGACGCTTAAGGTAACAGTTTGAGATTGTTTTTACTTTTCACATGAACATCACCTTTTAAACGAACGTATATGTTTCGTTTTGATCGATTTTTGGAAATTTTTCAAACAAGGTTCAACAAAATTTCTACGATAACATAAGCAGTCACTGTTTCTGGATCAGTTAGGTTAACGTATTGACTATAAAAGTTATAGTTTTTTCGTATGCGGGTATCCAGTTGTTCGAACACTACGGAGCCTACGATTGCATCAACGTGCTGGCCCAAATTGCCAACTTCGGTTCACAGCAAGCAACAGGCTATGTTTCAAAGTATCGATTTCAGTGCCCACATGGAGCTGGGGCACTATGAGTAAGGTACCATTCGTTGGTGTACAACTGTGAGCAAACTCAGAAGAAGGACTACTTGAAGCAGCTTGTGTGGCGTTAGTTCCAGGCAAAAAAGTTCAACATACTAATCGAGCTACTCTACTGGGCTGGAAACTGATTTCCAAAACATCATGTAATTGCACGCTCTATCCGTGAAAATATCCGAAAATAGTCACTAGGACTTTCTGTATTCGTTCTACATTCTCAAAGGTAATATGCGAAAGGGTGAGTTTTATGAGTATTATTGTTATAGAATACTTAAAACAGTTATATCATTTTACTGATGCATCTTTTCTTATCAATTCCAGCAGCAGCTCTCATTGCCTACGAAAAAGCCATGCGTTGTCAGCTGGAGTGCAACTCGCTCGTATTTCTGAAGATGCGTTGCGAAGTGCTGCTCAAGTGCATCAATGCGCTCAATCTAGCGGCATCGGATTATACCTGGATTGTGAAGCCATCAGTTTCCACATATGGCGGTGCTACCAGATTAGAAGAATCGGACACCAAAATCGTGATTGTTGATCTGGTAGATATTCGGAAGGAGTTAATAATAACCCAGACGGTGTTGGAAATTTTCAAACAGCTGGACGACTATAAAGCTGTGCTGAATGTCGATACCAACGAGCTGCTGGTGATTTTAGCTAACGCTAAACTGTATACCACGGCCTTCAAGCTGGCCAACATGTTGGGCAAAAGCCTCACTATGATCTATGAAAGCCTGGCAGCATCCTGCGCTATGTGCGCTTGCAGGAAACTGCGGACAATTTTGATTGGCTGCATAAAAACGAAGGTGATTAAAAACATTGTTTTTTGTTCTAATAACTTATCTTAAAAACAGCCAAATTTCAGAATCTGTTCTAAGCTCAGACATACCCGAAACGACTTGGAACTTTTTGATGCTTAGTCTCGAGAATGAAACAAAGGACGTCGAAGCCTGTTATCTCGCCGTGATGAATCAAATCATTGCCAAAAACGGTATTTCACCTCAAAGGTTGACGGACTATTGTATGGTGAGTTATCTTCTAAAAAGTAATGCCCTTCAACCCAATTCATATTTTTTTTAATCTACAGAACAAGGCGCCCACCAAACTAGAGGAAGCCTTCGAAGTCTCCGTCAAACTTATCCAGGCGCAGCTGCAGCAGAAGCTCGGTCACGACGTTACACTTCAATCGATTCTCATTTCCGATTACGCTCATCGATCGGTTGTAGTTTGGGTTGAGCAAAGATGCTAAATTCAAGCAGGTAAATTAGTTTTTCTTTACCGAGGAGATTATTTTTAATGGTTTTACGTTATTTCTTCGTCTATTTCTAGCAAACAAATTTACTGAACCGATAAGCTGGACTGCATTGCTAAATTTCGTGTTCATTCCCCAATGAAAATGCTGATAATTTCGTTAGTTCCAACGCAAGTTTTATAAAAAGAAAACTTATAAACTAAATAAAACGATAGCATTTAATAATTGAATAAATAATATTATCTTTAAGAGATAATAAAATGAATCCTCTCCTTTTTTATTTTTGATGGAAAAAAGATATTTAGAAGATAAGCTGTAGCGTCAGCAATACTTAAAAAAATGATAAGATAACGATAACATATATCTTTTAGTTGCCTTCAGCTACATTTTGAATCTAGAAAAAGGCAAAAAAATGAATGGTTACTCTACTTAACGACCGGTTCGCTGTATCGTAGAGTGCGTCCAAACGATTCCATTCCATGAAAAAAAGACTAGTTTAATCGTACATGAATAATCCAAAACTATACAGCTAATCTTTCGTGTGTCTGGGGAAGAAGATAATGGAAATCGTTATTGTATGATACCGATTCATGCGGGTAATCACTTGGCGCACGGCACACTCCCAAATAAACGTACTTCAATCAATCAAACATCGTCTTTCTATCCTCTTTTGTTGTTAAAAAAGTGCTAGACTTAAGTGATCAATTGTAAAAAAAACTAAAACGAGTTTGGCTCCTGAAAGCTTAAAAAAATCAATCAAACAAATTGACAAATATAAAGTTTTGTCAAGAAAGGTTGTATCTAGAAATGGAAATGATTTTCATTTCAATGTGAATGCATATTGTCCATGAAATATTCAAAATGCTGTTAATTGCTTTTTCACATTCTATACATTTGGGAATCAAAAATCTCTAATATTTTATTAAATTTTTATAGTTTGCGGTAAAGAGCTTCAAATGAAAAGGCCCTTTTTTTAAATAATTATTTTTTTTCAGGGATTTTCATCCTTTTGGATGATTCATCCCATCTTTTTTTTTGTTTCGATTAAAGTCGTTTTACCATCTTCACTTCACTTTATCAACGTTGCAGTTGGCGGATCGTCATTGAAAAACTTATCCGATACAACTGTGTTCGATGTTTACTCTTGGGCTCGAACTCGCGGACATCGGCTCAGGAGACAACAGACTTGTCAACTGAGCTATATCACAAGCCCCATTCATCCCATCGTTTTAAATAATTAAAAGCGCTGTCAGAAGCTTTTATAAAAACGAAAATTTCTTAGCCATATCGATGAAATTTCATACAATTAGTACAATAAAGGCATCCCGATTTTCTTCTCAGTGCATTTTTAGTACACTCACTGACATTTTCGACAAACGTCACAAATAATAGCCTTTTTCAACGATGCAGTTTGTTTGTGTTTGTTCGAAACCGTCAGTGTGTTTCGGTTTTCCGTTCGTGTGCCTGCTGCAGACAGACCGAACAGACCATCATCATCGGGGCAGCAATAAGCAGATCCTCATCATCACCACAGTCGGACGAGCTAGGCGAAAAGAAAAAAGTTAGGTGTAGCAGTACGGTCACGGAAATTCAGTTTTTTAATCGTAACACCCAGCAGCGCCGTTTTGATTGGAAAATTGGACTCGCCCTCGACGGATTCGTGTCAATCGCTAGCAGGTTCCAGTGTGCAAGCAGCAAATACGACGGAGAAAGTACGGATTATTCCGGAATCAAAAAGGGTAAGTTTGCTGATGGGAAGAAAATTTTCTCTTCTCCAACCTCTGCGCTGCTAGACGAGATACGACGACGAGGCAGCTCAGAATAATGATGGGATGGAGGAACAAGTGCAGCAGAAAAATAAATGCGAATAATCAAGAGGCCTTGCGATGATTCATCAACGCTTTGCTTTGATTAGCGTGATTTATGCTATGGAAATCGTTCCATCGGAACAAAAGATCCGTGGCCATTTGGGAGTTTCGGATGTTCGAGCTGCTTCCGGCTGGGGCGGTGAAATTTCGATCGGATTGTTACGTGGTTGGTTTTTTTTCTGCTGCTTCACGCATAGGAGGTCTCCCACTGTGATTTTTTGCGATCGAAAGTGAATCTGTGTGTGGGAAGATCAGTTTATTTAATTTTGTTTTTTCAATGATGAGGTGTACGCGCCCTTGATTTCTGGATGAGTGAGGTGACCAAGATACAGAATAGGATCGGGCTGTTTATCCGATTCTTTGTTATGTCGATAGGCGTAAAATATGCGAAAATTATTTAAGATTCGATTTGGTCATATTAAGCTATCTGTGATAAGCCTATATAATGACGACGCGATTATTCATCGTTACTTAATAATCCTTATCATGAAAGCTAGGTGAGGTATTTATCCAGTTTTTTTAAGTGATGCAAGATTTAAGATACAATTTTTTGAATGAATATTTTCCCCGATTCCGTCAACTTGTTGATGCTAGAATCGAAGAATCATTTTTATTAATCAAATTTTTGTTCTAATTGTAATTGTAATTTTATTGAGTAACGATAGCCTTCTTTGGTACTACATAAGGTTAAGGAAACTATGAAGAAGCGGTTTAACATTGGAGAATCAACGTAACTACAACACATTATAAACTAGAGTAATAATTTTTTACGGCTTTTTTGAAACAGGTCCTGGTAGGTTTGATTTTGGTTTCCAAGGGAATGGTATTCCAACATGAAGCACCGTGCACCAATATACTCTTTCCGCTCGATGTGGTATGCCTGGGTATGATGAAGTTGCGAGACCTCTCGAGCTGTCCTCTTTGCAGGTGTTGTTGTAGATAACTGGGTAACAAGCCTTGGTACCCTTGCCACATGATGTCTAGTACCCTGATTTCGAAGTTGTGCAGCAAATCGTGCCCCAAAATGGCTCTGCGTACGTTGGCTGTTGTATCTCGACGTCTGAGATTGAAAACAAATCTCACAGAAGACTTGAAGCACTTATGCAGTTGCTCTCGTAGAGCTCCAGATAGTCCGGGATAATACACGACGTCACAGTAGGTGAAAATCGGTACAATTACGGATTGCACCAATTTCAGTCTGGTAGGTTGCGAGAGGACTGGAGCAAAACGTCGAAAAGTTCGGAGGGTGTTGAATACTTTCATTGTTATTTGATTCACATGAAGTTTCCAGTTGAGGTTACAATCCATAGTTAGTCCTAGATTCACAACCTTACTAGATATGGGGATGGTTTCTCCACAGAATATGATTGAGTTATTTGGGTTTATTTGCCCTGCTTTGCTAAAAATGATAGCTTGCGTTTTTTTCGGATTAGGATACAGCTTATTCGCGTTTGCCCATAGCTTAATTGATTGCAGGTCCTCGTTGATCGCGTTCACCAATCTGTCTACTTCGCCAACAGGGCCGGAGGTATATATTTGAAGATCGTCCGCATATAGCTGGTAGTGACATCTCAAAGAGGAGGGCAGACTGTTGATGTAAAGACTGAACAGTAGGGCGCTTAAGCATGAGCCTTGTGGAGTACCATCGTTGAGTTGGCATTCGGCTGAGTAGCTACCATTGCAGCGAACAACCTGGCTTCGTTGGCCAAGAAAAGACTTAATGAGGTTGCATGCAGGTTGTGAAAAGTGAAACTCACTCGTGAGCTTCAGCCCTAGTTTATCATGATCAACACAATTGAATGCTAGCGAGAAATCTACTAGTACCATTAATGTGCAGTTGTTATTGTCGAAATTGTCATAAATGTCATGAGTGACTTTGCATAGGGCTGTGGTGGTACTGTAGTGCTTACGGTATCCAGATTGACAAGAAGCAAGCAGAGAGTGTTCGTTATGGGTTAGATGTTGTGTGATTTGCGACATCATTATTTTTTCCAATACCTTAGAAACTGCAGGTAGCACACTAATTGGCCTGAAATCTTTAGGCTGTGTCGGGTTGGATATTTTGGCGATTGGTGTTACTATAGCTTTTTTCCATAAAGCTGGAAAGGTATTGGCTTCAATTATGCAATCAAATATATGTTTCAAAATTCTAAGAATGAACGGGCAGAGCATCTTAATGAACGAAATGGGTATTCTATCCCAACCGGTGGCATTCGAATCAATTTCAAAAATTCTTTTGCAGATTTCATCCACGGAAGTGGACGAGAAATTGAAAAGAGGATAGTTGACCGGTCCTCTGTCTTCCTCAACATGTTGCTGTTGAAGGGATGGGGGCTCACCTGAAGTAGTAGAGAGTTGCTGATGAGCATGTGAAAAGAAAGTGTTGAGTTCGTTGGTATCCAGCTCATTGTTGTTGATGGTACTCCTAGCGTTGTTGTGCACACCTTCTCTTTTGAGATTGCTCCACAGTTTTTTCGCCGGAAGGTCAGCATCGAAAAATTGTTCGGAATATCGTCTCTTGGCTGCTGTTATGAGCGTTTTGGCTTGGTCACGTTTTCTCATGAAGTCTGCCCATTCCTCATTCCCTCGTATACGATTAGGATTCCTCGAATAAAGTGCATAAGCTATATCACGATTTTTTACTGCTCTTAGAATCTCGCGTGTAATCCACGGCGTGCGTTTGTCGCGAACAACCATGGATCTTTCTGGTGCGTGAAGATCCAAAAGAGATTGTAGACTGGAAGTTAGTAGGGAAGTTTTGATATCTGGATGTGATGCGTCTATTATTGGAGACAAATCTAACATCTCGAAGTCAGCTTGGAGACGTGGCTGGTCAATATTATGGAGGTTTCTCACACGTATCACTTGCGGTTCTATCTGTGGCATTCTAATGTCGGACAGAAGAAAAACTATGTTGTGATCGGAGATGGTACAGACGATTGTTTTCGATTTGTAGACATGTTGAGGCGAATCAGTTATCAGTAGGTCAATGGTGGTTGCAGAGGTGTCGGTAACTCTGGTAGGTTCTGTCGGCAATATAGTTAAATTGAAGCACGAATTGATCCGATTGAGGGAGGCTAGATTAGTTGAAGGCTGGAGTGATTTAACATTAATGTTAAAATCTCCTACAAGGTATAGACGATCGAAGCTCAAATCCGCTAACTTAAATAGTAGTTTTTCATAGCATTGGCCGAAATGTGGATTACTGCACGAAGGGTTGTAGAAGACTACTACTCCGACCTTGATGTTGTTGATTTGAGCGCTTACTGCGAGAAATTCGATTCTTGATGCAATCGACAAATTCGGATCGAATTCGGATTTGAGTACTGGAGACACTTTCAAACCTTTTTTCACGTATAAGCCGACTCCGCCATATGATGGAATTCTCACAGGTCCAGAAGGTGATGATTGTTTCAATTTCGTTTCGGTCACAGCAAAAAAGTGGTATTGGGTTTTCTCCAGAATCAGTTTCACACCGTCTATGTTATGTTCTAGTCCTCTTACATTGAGATGGCCTAAACGTAGGTTATTGTGAACTTGTGGCATGGTAGTATGGGAAACGTCAGTAAAGTAGCGGGTAGGTTACGTAAATGAAGAAGAAGACTCGTTGGATGATCGTGCATCGAAGAAAATAGACTCATCTAAGCTGGTGTCATTTTTAACGAGCTCTAAGAGAGATGGTATGTTATCCACAGGAATGTACTTGGTATGATTTGGAAGAAGAACAGACACCCTATCGTCTCTTACGAAAACTGAGCGAAGACTTTTCTGATGCTTGAGTCGTAATGCTAAGTTTCGAACACGAAAAGTACCGATGGAGAGCATTTCATTTAGCGTAAAACGATACTCTAGTGGTAATCCTACATTAAGTTGATTGAGGCGAGCACTTTGGAATTTTTCGAAATATTTCCGCAATACATTTTTCCTCATTTCTCCTAATGGAGAAGTTGCTTCAAAACTAAGCATTGGAAGCTATTCAAACTCATTATTAAAATTTCAATATAAAAAGGATATAGATAAAGTCTCGCCTTTCCTTTTTCTAGGTAGGAAATGACAAATATAAAACTGTCAAAATTAACGAAAACTACAAAAAATGATAGAAAAGATGAAAATAACAAAATGAACAAATTTGGCAAAATTATCAAAACCATCGAAATTTTAAAAACTTGAAAAATGATCTAGATTGAAAAAAAAATGCAAAAAAATTAAAAAAATGACTAGTTACAATAACGGAAAATTAGAAAATAAATGGCAAAAGACTAAATTTTCAAAAATCGAAAAATTATCAAAATTGTCAGAATTGCTAAAATTTAGAAAATTAACAGAAATGATAAAAATGTAAAAAAATTGTCAAAATGGCAGAAAGTCTATAATTTTTTTTTAAAGTTGTAATAATTATCAAAATTTTACAAAATGTAAAAATAGTAGTCAAAAAAAAAAAAAAACAAAAATTACACATATGAAAGAAGTGCAGAGTTATCAAAATTGAGAAAATAGACAATAATGATAAAATTTTAAAATATCACGAAAATTATATAAAGTGACAAAAATGTAAAAAAAATACATTTTTCAAAATTGTTGAAATTGTCGAAATTTTCAAAACTTTCTGTATTACTTAAACTATCAAAATTGCTCAAGTTGTCAAAGTGATAAAATTGATAAAAAATGTCTGAAGAGATAAAAATTACAAAAATTTCTATTTTATTATCAAATTCTCAAATTTTTGTCCAAATTAAAAAAAAAACCAAATTGTCAAAATTAACCGAATTCACAAAATTGACCAATAAAGTTGTCAAAATATTCCAAATTGTCAAAATTAACCAAATTCACAAATTTGACAAATATGATAAAAGTGACAAAAAAGTTGAAAAAACAACCAAATTATCAAAATTGTCAGAATTGACAAAATTAAGAAAATTGACAAAATAATAAAAATGACAAAAATGATAAATATGATAAAAATTACAAAAATGCTCAAATGTGTCAAAATTCTAAAAAAAGACAGAATTATAGAAAACATTATCCAAGTGACAAAAGTGGCAATTGTTTAAATTTCAAATTTGTCAAAATTTTCTCAAAACAGTGAAAAAAGATTAAAAATAATTAAAATGACCAAAATAACAAAAATGAAAAAAAAAAAATCTTGAAATTTCCAAAAATGTCAAAAAGAACAAAATTGACTAATAACTGCAAAAATGTCGAAAATGGCATTTTATAATTTTGCATTTTTCCACTCTTTTTATATCACTCTAACAACCCATCTGGACGTTCGAAGGCTTGTACCTGTTTTCAGGGGCATCTGAAAGAGATTTGAGCTTCCTTAAAACACATCTTGTGTGCTTTTTTTAGGAATCTTTTTTAACAATCAAAATACCTCAGGGCGCTGAATCTTGTTGAAAATATTTTTTATCAACTGTAGATTCACAAAAACACTCCATACAGCGATTAAAATGCTTGCTTGAAATATCTCTAGTATACAGGGTATGGCTATTAAAATGCTACGTTTAAACTTAATTTCAAATGATTGATGAAAATAAAACCATTCATTTAAGTTTTCTTAATACAAAACCATTTTTTAAAATTGTAGCATTATAATTAAGTTTGTGTAGCTATTTTGTTTTGAGCGTGTAGTCTTACCATGTGAGTGAAAACATAACAAAGAATGAGTGTATAGGATTAAGAGTGTAGCTGTGCAACGCGCACGTGGAAAAAAATAACACAAACAAAGAGCCATTCTTGTTTGAGCTGCCGTAGCGCATAGTCGAGATTTTTTCAAAAATAAGATTCGGTTTTCAAATAAGGGACTGTTGAATTTTAGTGATAAAAATAATACTAACGTTTTGCTAATTGGTTGTTTAGAATGAGTGTAGAGGCTGGTGCCCCATCAGGGGCACCTATATGGATAGCAATTTGGATAGTTGTGAAAAGACAATGCAACAAGAGAATAAAAATGGCGACAACGATCCATACAAAGTTATAGTGGAAAAAGAAAACGAAAAGGAAAATCAAATCGGTATCAATAAAATTTCGATCGGAATGATTCTGAAGCAAAATAGTTTCACGAAATCTGTTCTGGATATTCGAAAAAATGGTCGCTCGAAAGTGCTAGTATATTTCGATGATTGGAAAGAAGGAAACAAGCTTGTTGTTACGAACGTGGACATCCCTAAGTAGTTAGGTCGATCATCGAGTTGGCGATGACGTACGATGACATGGGTGTCAGATGTCATAGTGAAGCACGAGGTGAATTAGCACAATTTGGAAGGCGAGCTATTTTCGGGAAGACAAAGTTAAATTCCTATAAATCAGTTCTGTGAATCAGTGAAATTTAGTATTAAAACCCAAACAGTAAGTTTGAAACCGGAAAGATAGGCTAGCATTAAAATTTAATTAAAATATCCTTGGTTTGTATAGATTGGTATTCGGATCTGTAGAGTGTGGCAGTTCACGTGCTTTGACATTGACATCGATTGATAATAATCGTAAGTCTTTCAAGAATCTTTATTTCATGGAAAAAATTGTAATACAACCATATATCTCATGTAGGTTGAGAGTCGGATATTTATAACCCGTAGCAGGTTCATGTGCTAGCAAAGAAAGATAAAAGAAACTAGAATTGTAAGTCTTTATTATTATATAATGTTGAACATAACCTAACCTAAAATTTATATTTTAGCTTTAAAGCGATCAATTATAAAAACATCAGCTAAAAAAGATCTGCGTTTTTTGACTCGCTAGCCGCGTGAATTCTTGTAAATTGTAAAAATTTATGCTTGAAGAAATATTCAGCTTATATTCCATTGGGTTTTGTGTCCGTCAAAAGCGTTATAAGTAACATCCCCGAAGAAATCGTTGTTAAGGAATTGGTAAATGAAATTGAAACAACGAAGGATATTGTGGAAATTGTTAGAATGCATAGATTCGTCGATAAGAAGAAGTTGCCAATTAAAAGAGTCTGTGTGGTTTTCCGTTCCAACAAGCTTCCAGATTCAATCAGAATATTTGCTGTTAACATGAAAGTTGAGGCCTATGTTAAAAGAGCTGTCATGTGCTACGCCTGTCTACGTTATAGGCGTAGAGCTAAGAATTGCAAAGGGAAGAAAAGATGTAACAACTGTGGAAATGAAGAAAGAAAAGATCATGACAGTGAAAATTGTGTAAACTTGACAAAATGCGTGCATTGTAAGGAAAGTCACTAAGCGTCTGACCCCAAATGCCCAGAACGAGTGAAACAGGCAGCTGTTAAGAAATTGATGGCTTGTATAAACTTAACTTACCAGGAAGCAAAAGAGAAATTCGGGGTGGAAACTCGAAATGGTTTTGAACTTCTGTCAAATATCAGAGAATTTCCGACCATCTATGAATGTTTTGCAACAGTAACATCAAAAAGCGTTAAGCCTCAGGCTGAAAACCAACTTAGAAAAGCTTCAAAGGTAAGTGAAGAAAACACTAAACAAATTAAGATCATCCAGCAATACCAAAAAAAAACGAAACAGATAAAAAAAAAACTGAAGAGGATTGTTATGTAAAACCATAAAATAAAGGAAAACACACTCAAATACACAAGAAAAAGATGATACGGACAACCAGCCACAGATGCCCGTTCAACAATATATGGAGCTTCGAAAACGGTGGGATGACCAAATGAATATACTAGCAAACCAAAAAGAAAATTATAAATCTGCTCTGAAGAAATCATATACTCGACTTTCACTTTTGATGTTATGGTAGGAAAAACGGGCCCGTGAGTATGTAAGTTGGCTTAAGTTTTTAAAATGTCGTGTTAGTAAATAATTATAATAGCTACAAGATTTGGGTTTTGCGTATTTGTATTGTGGTAAGAGCAGAGCGTAAAAAAGTCACCGCCATCAGTCAAAAACTGTGACTATGAAAAAGTTAAAGCAGTCGCATCCAATACAGACGCCTTCTTATGAGTAACTAAGCAAACAAACTTTCCTCAACTATCAGTCAAATAAAACGTCGAAATAATCATAGTCGCCTTCAGTTTGTCCTCGTCATTTTGATTGAGACGGAATATTGTTTAGATTAGAAAAAAACATTCTAAAACGACGCCGAAAACGACACGCAGAACAAGCAATCCAAATACTCGAAATTTTTCGATTCATACACAATCGCTTGGAACCGACGCCATCATTTGAAAATAAAACGACGCCGTCGTTTGAAAATAACATCTATCACGCGAACCGAAATCCATGACGACAGTCAAGGTTTTCCACACCCATAGAAGCGGTTGCAAAAATCCAATACCTATTTAGCACATCTCTGTGCCGATAATGCGCTGAAATGTGCACTGTGCCGAAGATGATATGTTTGAAAAACCGTAACTGGCATAAGGACTCGGCTCCCAACTAAAATGATGCATGCGACTACATTCAAGCAAAACAAGAAAAACATTTTATGGGATTTCGTTCCTATTGGATAATTCATCCCAGAAACAAGAAAATAAAAATATAAACCACAGCGCCCGTAGGGAGAATCGAACTCAAATCATCAACCATATGGTCTTGCTAGACCGACATCTTAACCAGTGTACTATTTGAGCTTCATGCAGCAAGAGGGATATTTGTCATAGGCATTCTGCCACCGATCAATCACAAAAGAAACGCACGACAGTGGCTTCCCGGCGTTTGGCCTCCTTTCAAGGTATTCATTTGTCTTGCGATGGAAACGGGAAAGGGAACGGGAGTGAAGGAAACGGGAAACCCATTGAATGAGAACTGTGCCTTGCTTACTGCCTGCTATTACATACACACGCTACATTTACACAGCTGCTAAAGCCGGGCAGCTTGGAGGGTGCTTGTTTGCCGGTGAATTGAAGGAATATATTCTTGTTGCTTTTGCTACATACACACGCACAGCTTAGCCGTGGTTGTTTGCCGGCGAATTGAATTGAAGGAATGTTTTTTTTTGTTGCTTTTACTGCATACACACGCACAGCTCGGCCGTGGTTGTTTGCCGGTGGATTGAAGGGATTGAATTAGAAGGATGTTTTTGTTGTTGCTTTTGCTACATTCACACGCACAGTGCTCGGTTCGCTGGCTGCCTGGTGTTGGCCGGTATTTATTTCCATCCTTCTTCGTCTTGTGATGCGATAGGGGGGGACGTGAAAGCGTTTTTATTTTGTTTCTTTCAGACATACGCAATTCGGTTAACTTGGGAGATTAATGCCGGTGGGAGCAAATCGAATCAGCACCGATCGCGTTATCTTCTTGTACCAATGATGCTATGTAATTGACTACACGCCATTGGCACAGAGGCTGAATTTTGGGTGCAGTCTTCTGAAGCTTGACTAGTAGTCAAATGAGACCTGAAACGTGATGGTGAAGGAAAATCAGCAATCAAGTCAACTTTGATGTTTGAAAAAATTATGCTCTGGGTAAGAGTTAGCCGTGCAGCATACACTGAAAGTCAGTGGTGGTTAACTTGTTTCAAAATTTATTGGAAAAGTTAGACCTGCCCTTAAGTTTTACCACTTGCCGCAGAAGATCAAGTAGAAGATATGTAAGTTTTATTCCAGGCTTCCGCTGGGTGTCGGTGCATGTCTTACAAACCCTCATGTTCTACAGGTCAGACTTTGACATCCAACATGCTTTAGAAATTGAAAGTTCATAGGAGTTTAATGAAAAACTCTCAATAAGACGTGTGATTCCCGCTTCTAAATCGCGAGATTTTGGTTTCCTGGCTCCTTAGCTTCGAAATTCTATAGAGACCTGCGTTACAAATAATCTTACCAGTATAAAAGTAGTGGCTCCAGAGAGTGAGCTGATTTCAGTTTTTTTCTATATTGGTTATTATCTTCCTCTCTGGAGCCACCACTTCACTTCTTGTTTTGCACCGTCTGTGGTACAAGATTCAAGGCACTATAGTATAGATTGTATACACTTTGCTGTAGTGAGTAATTTTGGATTATACTATTTTAATGGCATTGCGGCGAGATGAGACTCAAAGCAGCAAAGGATTAACAGTCAGCTTATTGCTTTCTATACGAAAATTGCCCTTCGCTTTCATCCGCTTACCACCGTTTCACTTCTTCTACGCAGCGCTCATTCGCTTCATCCATGCAATTATATTTTTCACAAAGTCTCAAATTTTTACCATAGAATTAATCTCGCCGCAATGCCATTAAAATATAATAGTCGACAATTATAACGGCGATAAAAATCTGAATCAGTAAGTAATTTTAGTAGTAGATTATGAATTATGGGTAAACTTGTAATTTTCAATATTTTTGTGAAGTCACTTATTTTTATCACCCACTCGCTTCGGGATCTCTGATTTCTTGTCATCATATGGTAAACTTAGGAAACAATTATCTTATCTTAAACTGCATAAGTCTGCCGACCTAAACCATACACAATATGTAGGTACTTGAATCGCTCATTTATCAGTCATGACTTTGGTCACAATAGTTTTGTTAAGACTTTTCAACATTGCTATTTTTAATCAATTTCTTTCTCCATACCGATCCAATTAGAAATTTGAGATTGACTAAGGATTTTTCTCGACATATACAATTCTCGCCGTATTATAATAATTATTTTTCTCTTCATTTCCAGAAATTTGTTACCTGTTGTGTTGTTCTCGCGTGTTGAAAGCAACTCAAAGTCACAATAATGCAGGCCATCAAGTGTGTCGTCGTTGGAGACGGTGCCGTCGGTAAAACCTGTCTGCTGATCAGCTACACGACCAATGCCTTCCCCGGCGAGTATATTCCGACCGTGTTCGACAACTACTCGGCCAACGTGATGGTCGATGGCAAACCGATCAACCTGGGTCTGTGGGATACGGCCGGTCAGGAAGATTACGATCGACTTCGACCGCTGTCCTATCCGCAGACGGATGTATTTTTGATTTGTTTCTCGTTGGTCAATCCGGCCTCGTTCGAAAACGTCCGGGCCAAGTGGTATCCGGAGGTGCGCCATCACTGTCCCAACATACCGATTATTCTGGTGGGCACCAAGCTGGATCTGCGAGACGATAAGAACACAGTCGACAAACTGCGGGACAAGAAGCTGTCGCCGATCACTTACCCACAGGGTCTGGCCATGGCCAAGGAAATCGGCGCCGTCAAGTATCTGGAATGTTCGGCCCTGACACAGAAGGGTCTGAAGACGGTGTTCGATGAAGCAATTCGGGCCGTGCTGTGCCCCATCATTCCGGTGAAAAACAAACGTAAATGTTCCATTCTGTAAGCATGTAAGCGCTTTCCAATCACCACCCTCCTCCTAAGCAAAAAGATTATAAAAACAATTCTTCCACCAATCAAACCAAAAGAGAAAAAAAAATGCAAACCTTGCTCGTAAAGTTCGAGTCCTAACTTTCCCCTGTTTCTCCCCAAAGTGTGAATCATCCCCCCTTTTCGCTAGTAGATTCAAACAAAAACACTGTTCTATACTTTTGCTATTCCGAGATTTACCGTAAAAAACAGTGCCCCTCAATGTTATGATTGCTATTTGCATTTGTCGAAGTTGAACAAAAAAAAACTGTTAACGGAAGCCCAAAATCAAAACTTTACACCAGTCACTAAGGGTGAAGGAAAGTGTGCTGATGAAATAACGAACGCACTCCGGAAACGGGAAATTTGATAATCGACGAAAATGGTCTGTTGGAATGGTAGCGGATGCGCCAATTTAGTCGTTGGTGGTTTCTTTTCTGGGTCACGAGGAACAGGATCTGGGATAGGAACAGCCAGTCGCGAAGGATTTCGAACTTGTATTTAAAGGTAATCTTTTCTGTAAATTTCCTAAACTTCTTCTCACTCGTGTTTTTGAGGTACAAAAAATTAATAATTCACCATTTCTCTTAATTTCAGGCTTACAACCTGTGACTTTTTGTGCATTGAATCAAAAACATAAACCGCCGCAGCTCATTTAAGTCCCTAGACGACGGAAGTGTCGATCGTAGACTGTACAGTTTTTCTACGCAGCATCCCGGCCCCCTCTCGCTCCTCGTTCTATTTCTATAGTTAGTACCCTAAACTAAAACAGTAAAGCTTCCATACCAGTAGTAGCAAATGGTAAACGTCCAGCGGAATAATAATGATCGTTTGTGCGTATCGTTCCCCCAAGAAAAAAAAATCACTGTTGGCGTTGAGCAGTTCTTAGAGAACTTGCTTTGTCACTTTTGTGTTCTGAGGGATTGTGAAAATAAAAAAAAATCTAACAAATGTGTGCATTTTCGCACGCGGTCTGCTTTGCAAGCTAATATTGTAGATGAAGACGAGAACAAAAAAAAAATGGAAAAGCAATTGGCAAACATTAACAGACAAATTCGTTCGTTAATGATGAGTTAGAGCAGAACTAGAAGAAAAAAAAACAACCAAAACTTTATCGCACAGAGCATTTTACACCCCTCCTCGTTGCAAAACAAGTAAGGAGTAAAAGATTTTCCACACACTATAGTGTGCTTGTGGTGAGATAGAAAAGTTATAGGAAAACGGGAATTGGCTGAATTGAACTTTGGAAATGAGCGATAATTTTGTCTATGAACAGTAAGTGGGAAAACTGAGACAAGCAAAAGTAAGAAAGTAGCAATCCGTTTGCTGAAAAAGCGAAATTCTACTGGAGCGATAGTAAGCAGAGACAATATTATCATTGTGTTATTACCCGTTGAAATTTTTTGTGTTTATTTTTTGTACTTTTGAAGTTCACAAAAGAGGTCTAGATTAAGTTGTGAAAAAGCCCCCTCCGTCATACTACAATATTATTACTTGTACGTATTTTTTTTCTGTTTTCAAGTTTTCTTTTGTAAAACCAAACATCAAGATCAAGTCATTGGAGTTTTCAAAACGAAGCGAAAAGCTAATGAGGGAACCGAGATATACAGGATATAAACCGGATATGAGAGCAATGTATTCTGGATAACGAAAAAGTATCCTTTGGGATGTTCAGTAAAAAAACGTGAAAGAGGAAAACCGGAAAAACGTTATATCAGCGAGATGAAACATTTTCTTGTCTAACTAGTGTAATGTTTTCTAAACCAATCAACCAACCAACAAACAAACCAACCAGCTATAATTCATTAATCAAAGAAATGAAACAGTGTGTGTGTTTGAGCTAATAATTCCTGTATTGCGAAAGAAGAAAAAATCAAACTATAATAGAAAAACAAAAAAAAAATGGATGTATAAACGTATACAGTCAACTAAAACACACACAAACCGGAAATAATTCACGCCTCCGCGCACTTCATCTATTTAAAGATGATGCAAGGCGAAATCAGAGAGGAGAAAGAAACAATAGCATGTATGTTTAAAAACTGTAATAATTATTGATTAAATGTTGTATAACAAACACAGAGGAGTTTTTTCTTTTTGTTTACTACTACTCTAGCTGTTATAAACACTGACATTGAAGTTCTACTAGGTTTTTTGAGATCCGTTTTATTTTGGGTAAATTAATCAATCGCTTAACCAGTTTTGTCTTTGATGGAGCCTAAACCAAAAACAAAATAGCGGAAACTAACCGTGCTTTGCCAAACAGTAAGAAAAAACAAATGAAAGAATAGAAGGCGCTTTTTGTACTGGTTTTTGTCCTCCTTACTAAATCTGTATTGTCGCGACTGCCGCAAAAGAAAATTGAACGAAAATTCGGTCCCACTTGATGTTTTAACGTGTAAGAAGGAAAGTATAAACAAAAAGAAATCTGTCGTATTAGAGAACAAAAGAAGATGAAAAAAATTTATTGATATAACATTTTTAATGAGTATAAATATTACTATTATTATTGAATAATAAATAATAAAAAAAACTAGAGAAAATCCTCCCGGTACCAACTTTATTACCGAAGACTAAAAGAAACCGCATCCCTACGAAGATTGGCAAGTTCTCTTCCCAGTTCCTATCCGAGAATCTCCTAGATCCGACAATTTTCCTAGATTTTTATTGTTCTTTGAGTCTCTGATTTCCTCATCAAAAGCATCTTAGTTATAGAAGCCATTTCCATCTTTTAGAAGATCAACTCTTTATTGAATTATATCTTCATTTCATCGAGCTAGGTCATGAGATCATCGATTCGCAGCATTTCGCCATCAGCTCTAAGATCATAATCATCGTTTATGGTTCTGTTTTTCATTGTTGGATTTTCTTTATCAAACTTCGAAAATATACTTTAACAAGTCTTCAAATCGAACTGATCTACTCTCTCTATCTGTTCTATTCGCAGTATGGAGACTGTTCTCATACTAGGAACCCGGAAAGTGCAATGAAACGTAGAAGAACGAAAGCAGCACTACCCCCATTTGCTCCTTCTAATAGAAGTATAGAACAGACAATCTCGCTTGTAAGCCGCAAACGGAGAGACTCGAAACCGAGACTCCGGAGCCGCTATATCTCAACTACTCAACCCATGTGTCTCTCAACATTTTGCAAGCATTTTCCACGACAGGTACTTACATATACATATGATGCACTTTGCACCTCATGCCCCAAAAATGAAATCTAACCAACCAGTAAAGTGGCAAGCACGTCGTTAGTCGAAAGCCAAAAAAAAAACCTATATGAATAATCACAGAATTGAACGTGACCTTGATCGGAATGTGATGTAAATTTAAGTCCCTCGTTATAAACTTAAAAAAATAAAGATCACCCCCGCTGAGACCTTTCTATGATTGAAACTTAAAGCGTGCGCTTTTCTACTAATCAGCTGAATTTTCATATCGTTAAAATGGTAAGATTATATGTTTCTTCTATCTATTGCTGTTAATTACTTTTCCTTTTTTTTAGTGTTTTAGAAATTAAGAAATCCCGGAATCGATTGCACAACGAGTTGGAAACCAAATGGATTTTTTCCCATATAATGATGTTGAACGGAAAACCTACAGCATGGAATTGTTGTATTATCGTATCCCATTAAGATTACTGTTTATAAGATCATTTAACTCAATACTACTTACATAACATATATTATACAAATCGTAACGAATCAGTATTAATAATGTTAAACTACTAGGAAAGCATTTAAAGCAGCAACAAAGGAAGAAGAAAAAAATAATACAATTATTACAATTTTTTGCCAAAATCATAGAATTACGTCACGTTTGTAATAAATAAAAGTTTAATCCTATACATCATTTCGTGTGGTTTTGAATAGGTGGGTTTTTGGGTTTTTTTTCCAGCTATTTTTTATTTATTGAACGCCTGAACTCGAGAGATCCGTGCTTCGAACACCTAACGTGTATTTTAAGTCAACGTTGCGATTTTTTTTTCCCTGGATTTTCATCTTCAAGGATGATTCATCTTTTAAACGTTACGATTTGGTACAAAGCTAGCAATTCATAAAAATTCTTGAATTTAAAAAAAATGCAGTGCTTTAGAGTACTTACTTTCTTTTGGGAAAATAACGAGATTATAAAAAAATCAGCTTAAAATTGATGCCGGATATTGTCCGCATAGTCTGGCTGAGTTACAGTCTTTACAGTTCACTTTTACCTGTTGATTTCCCATTACGAGTTGGAAAATTATAGTCGTTATAGTCCCTTCATCTTTCATTAGATCCGTTTTCGAGGCACATTAGTCACAAAAAACGTGCGTGCTAACTAGTTACTACGTCCAGACTCGTTACCCCAATTTATGACGGTCGCCATGCAGGGGGTGTAGCGTTAATCAAGCTCTCTACTATAAGCTACACATTTCCTTTATCCGAAAAATCCCATTTTTCAGAAATTTGGTTTCGAAACACATAATTATATTTCATCGAGTAATGTCGAATTTCATACGAAATCGACATACTTGCTTGCATATTTGCTCCCATCTTTTACAGTTTGGCTTTTCTCTTTCAACTGTTTGAATGTTCGAAGAATACATCACGTTTTTGTTTAAATTACCTTAAACTTTATTTATTCCCTCTTCAGGATTTTTGGAAAAAAACACAGGGACAAAAAAAGAATTTGATATTTGTTCCGGAATAATAAAACCCCATAAATGCTGTATACTTCGGATTATCCTGATCAAATTTATGTACCTAAAAGATTATTTTTTTAATGTTAATGAACCATCTTGAACATTTAAAAACTCTACAATCAATAACTAAGTTGGTAGAATACTATTTCTGGTTTTGGTACAATCAGTGATGAGAAGTTTTATTAAATTTCGTAAAGGAAATAATAATCATTCTGTTTGTCACATTACAACTTTTTTCTCTCCATTCGTATCACTTTAAGGTCTTCTACAAAGCTGTAGCGAGGGAAATTTCCTATCATATTTTGTACAGACAGGTAGACAAGCATTTCACCAGGGATTGGTATGATTTTGTCTTTGAAAAAACCATTAAAAAGGTTAAAAAATCTTAAAAAAATAAAATGTTTGAGACCCCCGATGGATTTTTTCAAATGAAAGGGGGAAGTCCCAGCTTTCGAATGGTGCAAAAATTTGCGATGCTAGTTTTCGAAAAATAAAGTTTTCTCCCAGAGATCGTGAGAATAACAAGGGATTAAATTTGTACACAGTAAATTTTTGCATCGATTTCCAGCAAAAAAAATTGCTGGAAATGTTCAGCAATCCAATTTTTTGCTGGAAACCAGCAATCGGTTTTCTGATTGCTGGATTTTTCAGCATTCGGTTGTGTTCTTGTCATTTTTGCTGAAAACCCAGCAATCGGATTTCAAATTGCTGGACTTTCCAGCAACTGATCTAGTTTGCTGGAAAATCAGCAATCGAGTTGTCAAATTGGAGTCGGTTTGTTTTCGTACGCGGAAAAAGGTGAGAGTTTATTTCACGAACTTTGAATAGATTAATCAATTATTCTTATTTTCCTCTATATTATAGCAACCATGGTCTGCAGACATCAAGTCAAGGGTGAGTTTTCATTGGATAGGTATTTTATGAAAGATACTAATAAAAACTTTATTTCAGGTGGTCAATGTCGTATTTAATAGGTGATGTAATAAAATGAATTAATCTCAATTATTTCTGTTGAGATTAATTCATTTTATTACATCACCTTATATCCTACAGTCAACACTTTGGCACAAAGCTTCCACCCCAGAGCAGAACCGGTGCTGGTATATTAAAAAAATGTATAATTTTGGTAATAAATACCACATAATTGAAAAAATGGAATAACTTCTTATTTATTGGTCATTATAGGTACAGCCAGTATTCAATACTTAATTTCGAATTGAAACATAAATTTGATACCAAATACAGCCGAATGTTTTGAAAAAAATTGCTGGTTTCCAGCAATCTGGATTGCTGATTTCCAGCAATTTGAATTGCTGGAATACAGCACTAATGTTTGCTGGTTTTTCCAGCAATTCAAATTGATTGAAAGTCAGCGGGACAAAAACCAGCAAAATTTTGCTGGTTTCCAGCAATAAAAAATTTGCTGTGTAACGATTGAACATGAATAAGTTGGTTTAATTTCGAACCAATCCTGTTTGTCGCTGAATCAGAATCATAGATTTTCAGTTGAAATACAAATTCATTCTTTGGTGCAAAATGTTAACATTGAATTCAAATTTTAAATTTATTGTAAACATTTTGCACCAAAGAATTAACAATAATATTAATTTCCAAGTTGATTCAACAACAAGCTGATAAGTTTTTTTTACCAATTAAACCAGCTAGTATTAATCTCAACGAAATCATACGTTACCAGCTAAAGTTGAACTGATGATTCATCGAAATGTTGCAGCCGCGTAATGAAAACAGGAGAAATAAATTGAAGTTCGAATTCTCTAGTTCTTAGTTAAATATTGAGATAAAGAGAAAAAAATGAATGAATTCAGATTGTTATTAATTTCGTTCATAAATTTCAAGATAGTTTAAAAAACTTCAGAAATAAACTTCTAATTCTTTTTATACGCATCGGTTTTCGCTTGGTAGGGTTGCAGCCAAATGAGTCTTGTCGAATTTCTCAAACCGTAAATTTTGTAAATTGACCCAAAAAACTGACCTGTGCAAAATTTAAGCTCAATCGGAATTAATTAAGGGGGAATTCAAAGCGCTCAAAGTTTCGGTTTTTGCCCCTTAAAAAATCACCAAAGGGGAGACCAAGGGAAATCGAAAAAATCGTAATTTTATTTTTAATGCCAAATGATGCAAAAATGGATTTCAGAATTTTAAAAATCACGTCCAGAGGGACCAGAGGAAATCCGGAAAATCAAATTTTTAATTTTTATGCCAAATGATTTGGTAATACATGAACGTCCAGTCTGGTGTTATCTCGAAACAAAAATTGGTCAAAAATCGACTTTCTGGGACTAAGTCAATTTTCCGGAAAAGGGCCGGTTTCCCGCAAAACGGCCAAGTCCCAGAACGTTGATTTTTGGTAAAAAAAAACGTTTTCGAGATAGCACCAGATTTTGACGTTTTATTCATTTTTAAGTCATTTGGCATCAAAATTTAAATTTCGATTTTTCGAATTCTTTTGGCCCTTCCTTCGGTAATTTTTTAGGGTAAAAAAACGAAACTTTGAACGCTTTGAGGCACCCTAAAGGCTGAAACACAATACAGCGTCGATCGTCGCGTCGCGTTAGCTGTCAACGCCGTCGTTGTGTACTAAAACGCTGACGCGACGCACCCGACGATTTTTGCATCACAATGCTGCGTCGAGAATCATAGCAACCAAAAGTTTGTTTTGATTTGTTTATTTCGTTCCGTTGTTTTGTGTATTTCACTTGTTGTCACGAAGGAAATCCCATTGAGCTGAACTTTTTAGCAGGGCAGTTTTGTGGGCGGTAGTGACTTTGTCAATCTACAAAATGTATATGGTTGATTTTCAAAATTATATCATGATTTTTTGAATATTTTTTTCTTGATCTTTTTGTCGTCAGTCTCAAAACTGATTTTCAAATCAGTTAGTAGTATCCAAAATGCAAAAATTGGGTCAACCTAAATGGAAACACACTGAATAATACCTGAATAATACCTCCGCCAGGGTCAACAGTCGTCCCGGCCCTGAGTTCTTTTGTGGCGAAGGGGTTCTCCTGCTTGCGCTATCAGGCAAGCATAGACACTTCTTCTCCGCGTGATGAAATCTGCCTTTCCAGCGACCTTCGTTCCGGTACTGCATCTGAATCGGACAGCATTTTCTACCAGAACACGGGTGGTGTTAATTCCTGCGTGATCGATTATCTGCTTGCTACTTCGTGCTCCTGCTACGATATCATTGCTTTTACCGAAACATGACTTAATGACCGTACCCTCTCCAGTCAGATTGTTGGCCCAGATTATACAGTGTTTCGTTGCGATCGTAACTCCCTCAACAGCAAAAAATCTACTGGTGATGGAGTGTTACTTGCCGTTAGATCTACACTCCCGGCTTTGCTTATCGAAGACGTTTCCTGGGACGATCTGGAATCTTCTTTGGACCCGCATTGATCTCGGTAATCGGAAACTCTATCTATGCGTAGCGTACGTGCCACCTGATCGTTCTGGCGACCTGGTTTTAGCAGAGTCCTTTTCGCGTTGCCTGTCTAAAGTTAGCTCTTTTTGTTCTCCTGAGGATGACATACTCGTCATTGGCGACTTCAACATGCCCGGCCTAAAATGGTGCTCCTCTCGAAGTGGCTTTCTGTTTCCAGATCCTAAGAGCACCTGCAACGCTTCAGGCGTAAATATTGGTTTTAAGTATACCAGTTTTAGCACAATTCGAAATTTTGGAATCGGCTAAAACACCCACTCCCCACCGGTGTAGGAGAAAATTTTAAAACGGAAACACTCATTGCAGACACTCAATAATTTAGAAGCAAAAACCCATTTTATTGGAAAAATTGCATAAGTTTTGAATTTCACGGTTGATTGTCTTAAAATTAATTCTACGAATATTCTTTTTGACAGAACAATGATTTCAACTATTCTACCAGGATTTCATTAATTTAAAAGCAAGAATGACTACACAACGAGGAAAAAAGGTCAATTGAAACAAATCTTCAATTAATTCAATCAAAGGTTTTATTAAAATGAAATGAAAAAGCTTTTTTTTTTTTCAAGTTATTGCTGACATTGATAAAGGAAACGAGAAATGTTTATCCCAAAGTCAAAGGAAATTTTCCTTTGATTTGTCGACATTTTTGTTTGACAAAAACTTGTTTCACTATTTGTAAATTTATGTATGGATACAGAAAAATATGCTGATATTGACGAAAACTCCGAGCAATCCATACGAAACTAATAATCTCTCAATATCTCAAATAAAACAAAAATTATAGAACACACAATAAACATGTATGTCATCGAAAAAGTATTAGAATTTTCTTTTCTTTTATTTTTTTCAAATTTTAGAACGCTGAGCGGATTCACTAAATAATTCGTCGAGCGTCGTGAACTAAATCGGTCAGCCGTATATTTTGAAATCCTGTTCCAAATTTGCATGAATTTGGAACAAAGGCGAATAACTGGTGGGAATTTTGAAATCGATAACTGTGCTAAAACAGCAATTAACGCCACCGGTGCCAGCCGAAATGTTTTAGCGTGGTCGAAAACCGTGTTTTGCATCTACCGTTGGGACAGCCCTAAGCGTTCTTCGTTCTCGGCATCTTCTAGCGTATAATTAGACGCCCTTCCTTAGTACAGGGACTTTACGACAGATAAATAATATCGAGAATGAAACCTCTGTTTCGTTAACGAAGGTTTCAGGATTCCGACGATTGACTTAGCACTCGCTCCCCTTGTCAAAGCTGTTCCACATCAACCAGCCTGAGTGGTCTCTCTCGATGCCGCAAGGATATTTGCTCCCGTGAAGAAAACGGCATCCTTCTATCAAAATTTCAAGAACGTGGATCCTGAAGCTATATCTCTCGTTCTTGAGTCCATCGAAAGAGAAGTTGAGCTCGATCCTTCTGATCCAAACGCAGCTGCTGAGACATTTTCGAACATTCTCAACTACATCATAGATCGCCATGTTCCGAAACGCTACAAATCTACGGGCTCCCTGGGTCACTAAAGAACTGCGGCGACTGAAGACGGCCAAGAAACGTGCACTCCGAAAATACAACAAGCACAAATCCACAATGCACTAAGGGAGAATACTGCAAACTAAACTCTGCTTATAAAAAAGTCAGTAAGCGTAAATAGCTACTTAAATTATCTAAACCGGTTACAAAGGAGTTTTAAGACCAGTCCGAAATCTTTTGGGAAACACGTAAAAAATCAACGGAAAGAACCAGAACTTCCGTCTTACATGTTCCTTGACAGCGACACAGCGAATTCTGATCCAGAAATTTGTGAACTTTTGGCCGAGAAATTTTCTAGTATCTTCATCACTGGGGAAATTTCCTTGGAGCAACTGGCCATGACTGTCGGAAATATATCACCCCTAGGGTCATCTTTGAATGATATTCTGGTCGACCAAGCAAACCTTAAATTTGTTTGCTTTGATTTGGGTTTCCATCACACATTTTTATCGTAAACTCTTTTCTCTTTTTTCATATTTTAATCGTTCTTTTATTACAAACATAAGTGTGCCTGATAAGAAAAGCAAAATAAATGACTCACAAACCACATTTCTTGAGAGTTTGATAAGCTTCCTCCAAGCCTTCTCATAATTTGACAGAATTTCTAAGTAACGTTTAAATGAGTAAAATTGTCATTTTTGTCAATTTTGTCATTTTTGTCATTTTTGTCATTTTTGTCATTTTTGTCATTTTTGTTATTTTCGTCATTTTCGTTATTTTTGTCATTTTGTGCCATTTTGTCATTTTTGTCATTTTTGTCATTTTTGTAATTTTTGTAATTTTTGTAATTTTTGTCATTTTTGTCATTTTTGTCATTTTTATCATTTTTGTCATTTTTGTCATTTTTGTCATTTTTGTCATTTTTGTCATTTTTGTCATTTTTGTCATTTTTGTCATTTTTGTCATTTTTGTCATTTTTGTCATTTTTGTCATTTTTGTCATTTTTGTCATTTTTGTCATTTTTGTCATTTTTGTCATTTTTGTCATTTTTGTCATTTTTGTCATTTTTGTCATTTTTGTCATTTTTGCAATTTTGGAATTTCTGTCATTTTTGTCATTTTTGTCATTTTTGTCATTTTTGTCATTTTTGTCATTTTTGTCATTTTTGTCATTTTTGTCATTTTTGTCATTTTTGTCATTTTTGTCATTTTTGTCATTTTTGTCATTTTTGTCATTTTTGTCATTTTTGTCATTTTTGTCATTTTTGTCATTTTTGTCATTTTTGTCATTTTTGTCATTTTTGTCATTTTTGTCATTTTTGTCATTTTTGTCATTTTTGTCATTTTTGTCATTTTTGTCATTTTTGTCATTTTTGTCATTTTTGTCATTTTTGTCATTTTTGTCATTTTTGTCATTTTTGTCATTTTTGTCATTTTTGTCATTTTTGTCATTTTTGTCATTTTTGTCATTTTTGTCATTTTTGTCATTTTTGTCATTTTTGTCATTTTTGTAATTTTTGTAATTTTTGTCATTTTTGTCATTTTTGTCATTTTTATCATTTTTGTCATTTTTGTCATTTTTGTCATTTTTGTCATTTTTGTCATTTTTGTCATTTTTGTCATTTTTGTCATTTTTGTCATTTTTGTCATTTTTGTCATTTTTGTCATTTTTGTCATTTTTGTCATTTTTGTCATTTTTGTCATTTTTGTCATTTTTGTCATTTTTGTCATTTTTGTCATTTTTGTCATTTTTGTCATTTTTGTCATTTTTGTCATTTTTGTCATTTTTGTCATTTTTGTCATTTTTGTCATTTTTGTCATTTTTGTCATTTTTGTCATTTTTGTCATTTTTGTCATTTTTGTCATTTTTGTCATTTTGTCATTTTTGTCATTTTTGTCATTTTTGTCATTTTTGTCATTTTTGTCATTTTTGTCATTTTTGTCATTTTTGTCATTTTTGTCATTTTTGTCATTTTTGTCATTTTTGTCATTTTTGTCATTTTTGTCATTTTCGTCATTTTCGTCATTTTCGTCATTTTTGTCATTTTTGTTATTTTTGTCATTTTTGTCATTTTTGTCATTTTTGTCATTTTTGTCATTTTTGTCATTTTTGTCATTTTTGTCATTTTTGTCATTTTTGTCATTTTTGTCATTTTTGTCATTTTTGTCATTTTTGTCATTTTTGTCATTTTTGTCATTTTTGTCATTTTTGTCATTTTTGTCATTTTTGTCATTTTTGTCATTTTTGTCATTTTTGTCATTTTTGTCATTTTTGTCATTTTTGTCATTTTTGTCATTTTTGTCATTTTTGTCATTTTTGTCATTTTTGTCATTTTTGTCATTTTTGTCATTTTTTGTCATTTTTGTCATTTTTGTCATTTTTGTCATTTTTGTCATTTTTGTCATTTTTGCAATTTTGGAATTTCTGTCATTTTTGTCATTTTTGTCATTTTTGTCATTTTTGTCATTTTTGTCATTTTTGTCATTTTTGTCATTTTTGTCATTTTTGTCATTTTTGTCATTTTTGTCATTTTTGTCATTTTTGTCATTTTTGTCATTTTTGTCATTTTTGTCATTTTTGTCATTTTTGTCATTTTTGTCATTTTTGTCATTTTTGTCATTTTTGTCATTTTTGTCATTTTTGTCATTTTTGTCATTTTTGTCATTTTTGTCATTTTTGTCATTTTTGTCATTTTTGTCATTTTTGTCATTTTTGTCATTTTTGTCATTTTTGTCATTTTTGTCATTTTTGTCATTTTTGTCATTTTTGTCATTTTTGTCATTTTTGTCATTTTTGTCATTTTTGTCATTTTTGTCATTTTTGTCATTTTTGTCATTTTTGTCATTTTTGTCATTTTTGTCATTTTTGTCATTTTTGTCATTTTTGTCATTTTTGTCATTTTTGTCATTTTTGTCATTTTTGTCATTTTTGTCATTTTTGTCATTTTTGTCATTTTTGTCATTTTTGTCATTTTTGTCATTTTTGTCATTTTTGTCATTTTTGTCATTTTTGTCATTTTTGTCATTTTTGTCATTTTTGTCATTTTTGTCATTTTTGTCATTTTTGTCATTTTTGTCATTTTTGTCATTTTTGTTATTTTTGTCATTTTTGTCATTTTTATCATTTTTGTCATTTTTGTCATTTTTGTCATTTTTGTCATTTTTGTCATTTCTGTCATTTTTGTCATTTTTGTCATTTTTGTCATTTTTGTCATTTTTGTCATTTTTGTCATTTTTGTCATTTTTGTCATTTTTGTCATTTTTGTCATTTTTGTCATTTTCGTCATTTTCGTCATTTTTGTCATTTTTGTTATTTTTGTCATTTTTGTCATTTTTGTCATTTTTGTCATTTTTGTCATTTTTGTCATTTTTGTCATTTTTGTCATTTTTGTCATTTTTGTCATTTTTGTCATTTTTGTCATTTTTGTCATTTTTGTCATTTTTGTCATTTTTGTCATTTTTGTCATTTTTGTCATTTTTGTCATTTTTGTCATTTTTGTCATTTTTGTCATTTTTGTCATTTTTGTCATTTTTGTCATTTTTGTCATTTTTGTCATTTTTGTCATTTTTGTCATTTTTTTAAATTTTTGTTATTTTTGTCATTTTTGTCATTTTTGTCATTTTTGCCATTTTTGTCATTTTTGTCATTTTCGTCATTTTCGTCATTTGTTTCCTTTTTGTCATTTTTGTCATTTTTCTGATTTTCGCCATTTTTGTCATTTTTGTCATTTTTGTCATTTTTGTCATTTTTGTCATTTTTGTCATTTTTGTCATTTTTGTCATTTTTGTCATTTTTGTCATTTTTGTCATTTTTGTCATTTTTGTCATTTTTGTCATTTTTGTCATTTTTGTCATTTTTGTCATTTTTGTCATTTTTGTCATTTTTGTCATTTTTTGTCATTTTTGTCATTTTTGTCATTTTTGTCATTTTTGTCATTTTTGTCATTTTTGTCATTTTTGTCATTTTTGTCATTTTTGTCATTTTTGTCATTTTTGTCATTTTTGTCATTTTTGTCATTTTTGTCATTTTTGTCATTTTTGTCATTTTTGTCATTTTTGTCATTTTTGTCATTTTTGTCATTTTTGTCATTTTTGTCATTTTTGTCATTTTTGTCATTTTTGTCATTTTTGTCATTTTTGTCATTTTTGTCATTTTTGTCATTTTTGTCATTTTTGTCATTTTTGTCATTTTTGTCATTTTTGTCATTTTTGTCATTTTTGTCATTTTTGTCATTTTTGTCATTTTTGTCATTTTTGTCATTTTTGTCATTTTTGTCATTTTTGTCATTTTTGTCATTTTTGTCATTTTTGTCATTTTTATCATTTTTGTCATTTTTGTGATTTTTGTCATTTTTGTCATTTTTGTCATTTTTGTCATTTTTGTCATTTTTGTCATTTTTGTCATTTTTGTCATTTTTGTCATTTTTGTCATTTTTGTCATTTTTGTCATTTTTGTCATTTTTGTCATTTTTGTCATTTTTGTCATTTTTGTCATTTTTGTCATTTTTGTCATTTTTGTCATTTTTGTCATTTTTGTCATTTTTGTCATTTTTGTCATTTTTGTCATTTTTGTCATTTTTGTCATTTTTGTCATTTTTGTCATTTTTGTCATTTTTGTCATTTTTGTCATTTTTGTCATTTTTGTCATTTTTGTCATTTTTGTCATTTTTGTCATTTTTGTCATTTTTGTCATTTTTGTCATTTTTGTCATTTTTGTCATTTTTGTCATTTTTGTCATTTTTGTCATTTTTGTCATTTTTGTCATTTTTGTCATTTTTGTCATTTTTGTCATTTTTTTCATTTTCGTCTTTTTTGTCATTTTTGTCATTTTTGTCATTTTTGTCATTCTTGTCATTTTTGTCATTTTCCAATTTTTATCATTTTTATCATTTTATAATTTTGATCATTTTTGTCATTTTTGTCAGTTTTGTCATTTTTAGCTTACATCGACAGTTTGATTCCTAATCAATATTTATCTCCGGAATTAGGATACAGAAAATAAATGAAATTTCTCAGAACTTTT